>NC_056748.1:336504139-336506639 GCF_019279795.1 Protopterus annectens | reverse complement strand
CCTGCAAAATAATGTGGTGTGAAAAGTGTAATTTTCAAATTATTAGAATGTGTAATACCACTTTACTATAATCTAGTTTGGAACATGCAATGTCAGATTATTAAAATTTTATGTTCTGTCGGTTGTTTGATGGTCTGACCGAACTGAATAGCCTACAGCAAATAAAACTTCAAAATTGCATGCCAGCCTGACTTGGAGGATCTAACGTCAAACTGTTAACTTTGGTTTTGTTGGTCTGTTCCATGGTGTGATGTTCTTTTACTGAGTAGAGTAAATAAAATAGTAAAATGGTGTATCCCAGAGTATTGGCACTATAAAATGATGGAACTTTATATGATGCAGATAAAGGGTTGAGCATGAGTCATCATTTGCAGTGGTGTAATAAAACAGCAGTATTTCAGTTTTGTTTGAATTTTATAATTAATATTTAATTTCCCCATTGGTTACTTTCTAGTGTGATTTAGTTTGTACTAAAGAGGTAAAATGGGTCTCAATTTATGTGCATGTTTTATGTTTCCCAGTGGTCTTTCTCTTCTTGCGTGAATATGTTTTAATGTAATATTTATTTTACTTGATCTCTGAAAGCAGATTGCAGCTTTCCTACGTACAGAGAGAAGGTTACTTTTGTTGATTGCTTACCCCCGTTCTGCAACATTTTTGGCCATCTATGGTGCAGCTGAACAATGCCAGTCCACATTAGCTCACTGTTCACATCTTTGCAGCTAGGTAAGAGTATGCAGACTAGGTTCTTCTTTTGTATGTCTGAGTTTGACTACTGGCTGCATTAAAGCTACCAGGAAATCATCAGTTTTTTTGACATGGCAAAAACTATAACCCCCCCCCCAAGATGGATAAATGGTATGCTTACCATGTGTTTCTTCAATGCATTTATGTTTTAATGTATTTTAGTATTTTCAGATATTGATTTTTCACTTCTGTAACTCTTGCCTTCAAAACTGTGGTGCAGGTACCCTTGTGTTGTCCAAACCTTCCTTTTGAGAAACCAGAAGTTATTAACAATGCAGTGTTTTTGTATATACAATAACTGCCATGATGTACACTTGCATATATACATGGCCAAACAATATTTGTTTTCCGGCCACATAGGTATTAAGCTAAAAAGTAATTGTTAAGCCTGCTTTCCTATTGTGTGTAAAAAGATTTTGAATTCATTTTTCATCAGCCTAGTGGTGTTAAGGGGGGTAATCCCAGTTCTGCTTCCAGTGACTGGATTACACTGAGGGGAGAACGGGGATGTTTAGCAGCTCTGAAGCCCACATGAAACAGCAAGACACTAACATCAGGTGATTATAAGGCAATGCACCTTATGTTTTTTTAACTCATACATTAAAGTGCTCAATTTCCTGAATGTGTAGCACTTTTTCCTAAATTGATTGGCAGCTATAGCTTTTCTGGCCCCACAGTTGATTGTTGAAAGTACGATTCTTGGAACAGGAAATGTTTAATTTGCAATCACATAAATGTATACTGCATCTGAAACTACAGTGTGCATGTTCCCCCTTGTCTGACATGCATCATTGTATAACTAGAAGGTGTGTGTGCATGTGGGGGGGAGGGGGCTTTGGTTGCCTCTCCTAACAAAAAGCTTTAAATGGTTTGTCTTTTTTGTTTTTGTAAGTGCACAATTTATAGAATGGTTATGCTTCTCATCTTAACCCATGGTAGTTTGAGCATAGGATTTGCTATGTGAACTCTGGTATGAGATTTCACATTTGTGCTACCTTGTATTGTATTATGTAAGTAATATGTCCTATGCAGACCGCCTCAAGGTCCTATCCTTGTATTCTGTCAGCTAAAAAGTTTACACTACAGAAGCTTTACTGCTTTCACTGCTTTAGACTGTTGGTTACAAATTTATTTTCCTTTTTTATTAAGTGAGTGCTACATGGAGATTCTCTGCTTATACAGTTATAGGACTTTGTTGGCTAGTTTACTCTTTTTTTAGCGGTCTGTTTTAACAATTGCTTATTGGATATTTTCTTTTGCTAGGATTCTTAGTCACACAGTGTCATTATACACAATATTACATGTTGCTTATATAGTATTGTTCTGAATGAAGCTTGCAGTTGTTGATATAGCACATTTAGTGGGTTGTTGTTCGCATCTTTTCCCTGCTGTGCTTCTCATACCGCTGCAACACTGTCAGTCGTATTTTGGGTTTTAAGAGTACATACTGGTATCCTGGTATAGCAGTTACACTTTCTAGTCACATGGCTTTGTTTTCTTATTTATTCGAATTACTGATGCGGTGAGTACACTGTTCATTTTCTTCGAGGTAGAAGAGTTTCAACTATTTCACACTGTATGTGGCCCAATTGCTCACAATTAAACAGGTTGCTACTTAGTTTGCAACTCGGCATTTTTACATCTTTTGTGTGCCCTATGTCCTACTTTATTAATCACACTACATTTCTAGTTCAAGGTCATTTCGTTTTTACTATTTTTCTCCTGGATAGTTTTAGCGCATTCACCTCTAGTT
>NC_056748.1:336434139-336499139 GCF_019279795.1 Protopterus annectens | reverse complement strand
TGTCTCACAGCAAGAGGTTCTCCTGTTCGATTCTCAGCTGGAGTGCCTTCTGTGTGGAGTCTGCATGTCCTCCACGTGGTCGAGTGGCATTCGGAAGACATGCATGAATGGGCATGCCTTCGTTGAAGGTTGGGCATTGGGCTGGCAACTCGGCACCATAAGAATCTACTGCCAATCATTAGCGGACTGGAGTTCCACTGTGGCGACCCCTATCCAGGAAAAGACAAACAAACAATTTAGCAGCAGGATCTCTGCATCACAGCTGGAGAGTCTAGGGGTTCAGTACTGACCTCTGGCCACAAGCTATGTGTAGTTTGCATGCTCTGTCTGCGTCTATATTGATTTTTTTTCTAGGTACCCTGTGTTCTTCACTTTCTCAAAAAATGTATTGGTTAATTGGCTAAACTCATTGTGTGTTTAAATTTGCATTTACACTTGCATGAGTGTAGTTGTACACAAATGTAAACTCATTGTTGTATATGGGGCTAGCATTATGCAATCTAATGACAAGTTTCAGGTATTATTTTTAAAAGCTACAGAAGAAATCCTGAAGTTACTGCTGTGTTCTTAAAGTTTAGAAAATGAAATTTGTTTGCCTGAAATTGTGTGCCACTGGTGTCAGTGGATGTTTACACTACAACCTTTCCTTAAATAAGTTATTGTCAGCATTGTGAATAGGTGGGTGTCATACCCACTGATGGCAAACAGCCTGATTTTGCTATTATTCACCCTGCCTGTAAAGCTAGTCCCACTTAAATTAATATTTTCATCCTCCTTCCAGCTTATAGCTTATCACAATAAACAGCAGGAATAAGCCCTGGATCAGATGCCAGTCACAGGTTGAGCATGCACACACACTTGGACATGCCTCCATTAACCATACTGCATAATATGTAAGCTGGCATCTTTTGTTATTTAACCTCACAACATCCCCCCCAAAGTCCCCAAAAACTGTCATTTTTCAGTGACATTTAGTGTTCAGATATTATGTCTACTCATAAGCATGAGGTGTTCAAGTCTTGAAAAGTTATCTATCATGAACCATTTTTAACATTTGAAGTCCACTTTTTTGCCAGCATTTAAACACTTAACACTGTAAAAATCAAGGGTTTCTTCAATACAGCATCCAAATAATCCTACCTTCAGAACTGCAACACCCCCCCCCAAAAAACTGAAATCCATTGCATATTAGACATAGTGAATAACTTTTTTTTTTTTTAATTCCAGTGAGCTTCTAAAAGTTAATTCCAGCACATTCAATTTCATGCTTGAAGAACTGTTGCAGGATGACACTGCCCTCAAATAACAGCTTGTGACAAGTTTAGTTTCAGGTCCTGTCTTGACCTGAATTTTGGAAATAGCTCCTATGCACTGCTCCTCACAGAGTCCATAACCAACTCACTGCCTGGTTTTCTGGGCTATTTAACTCCAAGGAGCATGACAGGTCCGCCACTTCACTGAAGTCACACCTATATCACCTCCATCATGGCTCACAGGATCATTTTCCCTCCCTGTTTTCTTTGAGTACCACTTGTTAATCATCAAAGATGTTAAAACCCCTCAAAAAACAAAAAACATTCTGAAAAATGTGGTTGAAAAATTCAAAACTTAAGTTGTTTTCTTTCACTGGCTAGCCAAACCATACCCTTTTTTTATAAATCTTCAAGCTACAGTCAAAAACATTATTTTGTTTCCAGCTTGCTGCATTGTCCATGAACAAAACATCATAACATATAAGGCCACCGAATCCAGTTTATTACATGACCATAAAACTGCAATAGGTGAACCATTCAGACAAACAGATATTATTATTCCACCAGTGATAAACCATATTTGGAGACCTGGATGCTATGTGCAGTACCTTGCCAAGTATTGTGATCAACCATCCAATGGCTGGGTTGCCCAGTCCCCGTTGCAAATACAGAGAGCAACCCCACAGCCATGCATGATAATTTCACCAGTGGATCAAAGTAAACCACTCAGCAACCTCTCATGTGCCCTGCTAAACCAGACCAGGAAAGAAATGGAAGGGGAGAATTAAAAAAAAGGAGGAGGGAGCACTACTGCCCCCCCCCCCTTTATGCAGTGGCAGTAAGGGAGGGAAGATTTCTACAGCAGCGATGCCAGTGCTGACACTAACATCTTTGGCTCTGGGATTAAATACCCCTCCAGAGTTAAAAGTGAATGTGAAACTTCTCAAAACAGTGACCATGGCCTCAGGGGGCAAAATTATCCTTGTGTGAGAAACCTTTATCTTTCACACTAAGTAAATGAAAGCTAACAAGAGTATGCGTATGCCTGGGCCTTCCATCCACAACATTCCTTCCAAGCAATAACTCTCTACAGGCTCTTTTAGTTTTAATTTGAGTCACGTGTTGGCCAGTCTAATCAGCCATCTTATTCACCACATGAGCTGGACATTCTTCTATTAATCTCTTATCCTTCTAGTCTACCATTTTTCATTCAAGATATTAACTTCCAAATGTGAATCAATATTTTTATCATAAAGATCCTCATATCTGGAATGTAATCGTTCAGTGTTTGTATAATTCATGTTAATGGCCTTCACCATTTCAGTATCTGAGTTATTCAACATAGTAGTAAAACTATTTAATCCCTTCTTAATCTGCTGGAATTCCAACAATTCTTACCTTTGTGCAGTCTGACCAGTACCATAACCATTGGTGTTTATAGTTACAGGAAGCTCTGCACCCTTATTCAGTCCCACATGATCAGCCACTATTCCCAGTATTCTAGGAGAAACTGTCTGCTTTTCGGATTTGTTACTGATCACTTGTAAAGTTTCATAAAGGCATTCATCTCTCATAACACGAAACTTCAAAATATGGTACAAGTTCCTTACCAGACAGCAGCAAAATCACATTTTAATTACATCTGAAGGCAAGCAATAGAAGTGTCAGCTCATTTCGGCACTATCAACAGAAGTCTGCTGATTTCATTTTTTGAATCCCCCATGTAACTTCTTAATTCTTTTACTCACCAGTCTTTTAGTAGTTACTAAAATTCCATAATTTCTCTATCAATGACTTTTTAATTCCACACAGAATTAGTATTTTTGGCATCCTAAATACAAGCCTGTTTTTGTGGTCTTAGGTATAGGACTAGTATATATAAAATATACAGTTTCTGTTTCTTAATGTATCATATGATGCTGAGCGTTTGCAGGTTATTTTCTGTAATGTAGTGAACACTAATTTGGCATATGATATGTGCTTGGTGTCTACAAAGTTGTGTTTGTACTATCTTTTGCACCAGAATGCTGCTAATACTGTCTACTACCTTTATACTGACATTTACACATTAGAGGTATTTTGGATAACTGTTAAAGTTCTTACTTCTTAGATAACAGCACGTGCCCTAGTAATGGGCAAAGATATTTGAAATCTATGTAAAAGACAAGCCATTATGTCAGGGTGAAGAGCAGAACTGCCTATTTATCCTGCATTACTATATGACAAGAGAAATAGGTTTTCTAGGTTCATGGCGATGGGTAGCTACTTTGGTGCAACAAGGGTAAGCTATTTAGTGTTTGTGGTGCAAATTACAGGCTCATTTGCTTTAATTAATAATATTAAAGAGGGTTAGGACATTGATAAATTCTGCAGGTAACAAGTGACAGAACACTTCTGAAACTCAATATGAATAGCAAACAGATTATGGTAACCATGTGACTAGAAGACTATGATGCAGCCTACATATAGGGTTTAATCACACTGATCATACTGCAAGACAAAGCTATAACTTCTTGACTATCATTACATTATCATTAATATTTGCTTTAAAATATGTTTCTGAAATATATAAGAAAATGTTACATCTGTAAACACCTACAATATATGACATACAGAATATGAAGTCTAGTTTCTAGCATCAGACTCATTTTTCACATTGATATGTCAGGGGATGTACATGGAATATGATGAAAAACTGCAGAGACCTCACTTAAAAACAACACTAGAAAATGTATGTCAGGCCAAGAACTAGTTGCTGGTAAGGTAAAGGGACTATATCATAGATCATACACAAATTGCTTTTGTGTATGACAAATATTATATATACAAGTAGATAAGCAGATAGGCTGACAGAATGGCATACAAACAGATAGGTAGATAGCTTGATAGCTACAAAATAGGACAGATATATAAAGACAAAGTAAGACAGGCAGATTAGATAAATGTAAATATACAGAGAAGGACAGACAAAAAGACAGGTGGACCCAGATAAACAGACAATCAGACCCTGAATGAATGTGAGTGTAGGGCATTTTAGAGAAAAAATTGCTTTAAAGATCCCATACATAATCTATGTTCTCCAAACCACTGTATCCACGCTGAAGGCTTTTCTGAAAGAAAAGAACACTGCAATTTTGAGGTAAGAGTAACATAAAACTAGGGAAATAAGGAGAATATAGACACCAGTATTCTAATGTTATGTAACTTCTCTTCATGTTAAATGATGCACATCTTTGAGCAAACAATATTCGTTGTCATGGAGCATGCATATCCTATGTACTGTTCATCCTTGAATTTTGTGATTTTTTTGTTAAGAATCCCTGAAATGCTGTAATTATGCGCTGTGTCTTAACAAATCTAAATTCATTATTATAAGCATAAGAGCATGGGAATACTCAACAGCCAGAGTATGGTTAGTGCATCTGGCAGCAGTGAGAGTTATCTTTGTTAAATGGAAGCAAAGACAGTACATTACGAAGCCATAAAGACAACAATCCATGCATGGCAAGTTATACAACATGCAGCTAAGCAGCAAGAAAATGTGAATGAATGAAACCTGAAAAGATCACTTTGTCAGGATGAAAAATGCAATACCTGCAGGCCCACCCTCAGCACACATTCTAACACCTGCAGACCCGACCCTCAACACACATTCCATCTTCTGAGACCATATATGTAGGATTCCAGATGCAAAATGGAGGCATGCTTTGAATGAACATAAAAGATATTAAAGAACCATGTACATATACTTTACCTAAACAGGCCTCCCTAATTTCTGTTCTATCTGTCCTTCTGATTATTTTCACCACAAAAATGACAGCCAGAGGGGTAAGGAATGAAATTGCCTGAAAGAACAACAGACACTCAGTGCAATGCTATATGAAAATTGTGCCAAATTATATTTACAGTGCACAGATTGTATATTCATCTGACCTTATAAAAGATGGATTTGCCCCAAGTCCAAATTGAAAAGGAAATGAGAAACAGACACTAATCGTTTTGTTAGTTAGCTTTATTCAGAATATTTATTTTCTAATAAAGTGCTTGCAATGACATTGTATACAAACCAGTTTAATTATTCTGACATCTATGTTTGAATTATCACATGCACTGGAACACATAAAATAAAAATGCCCATAGCCATGTTTTAGATAATCCTGACATGCATGACACTGCCTACCATTGAAAAAGAGCATACAAATGACCTTTGCTTGTGCTTCTACTCTATTACTTAATGTAGACATTGAATCAGCGTAAAGCTAATGATTCAGTTTTAAAATAAACTGAAATCTGTCTAAATTACATATTAGGACATTTGTCAAACATGCATTTGTTATTTGTATAAATATGAAGAAAGAGATTGACGACTGGGTGGATACTGTGGGATGCAGAGCAAAGAGCTATACAACAAGTATTTGGCATTACAGGTGTTCCGTCAAACCACAACATTCTAATTCCTTAGGCTCTACACAGGAATAACCAACAAGGTATATATAAGAATTTACTAGAAAATATTTTGCATATGTTTCTGAATTTCATTGATCATGCTGTCACATGGTCTAAAGTAGTGATTGTGATATGTATATGAAACAGCAGGTTTCACATTGATGATAACCATTGCACAGATCAGGATTCCCAGATGTAGACAGCAAACATCTTCCTTGCTGTCAATAGCTTCTATATTTGCCATTATGTTATATAAATAAATAGTGCCTGAATATGCATCCTTAAGTAAATCTTGTAAAAAATGTTTTTGTAATATATCTAAACTCCAGAAGAAAAAAAACTTGCACATGAAGTGGCATAAAATAAGTAGAGTTTATTCAAAAATTTTGCCTTGTAGTTTGCTTTATATCAGGAATCTGCATCATTATGCGGATAACCAAACACAAACAAGATCATTATTAATGCAATAGGTGAAATTCTACTTGATATTACAGCACCGCTGAAGTATTACACCACATCTAATACCTGGCATCTCATGTGTGACACTGTATTGCTCTGCTTGGTTATGCAAAGAATACAGCTGAGTAGTTCATATTTAAAGTCATATCCACAGTTTTCTATTACCCTTCTCTGTGGGTTGCTACCTTTAGAGATGACCACGGAGGAACAATTCTTACCAAAGTGTTAGGTGATATAGTACAATCCATAACCTAGTGAGTTCAAATTACTTTTTTCTACTTCCTGAACAAAATTAACAGATACTGCTGCAAGCTGCTAAAAAAAACTGAAGGAGCTGGTAGGATGCACACACGAATGAGCAGGATTTCTGTATTACTAAATGATAAAATATAAGATATTGTGAGATTTGTGACAGATGGACCACTGGCACCATCATTTTATGACCAAACTGGCAATGATGAGGGATTCAGTTTTTCCAGTGACAACCAATGTAGTACGCTGCCCAAGTATATGAGGAATAGGGGCTAGGGTCATTAAATCTACTCCATTGCAAAAAACTGTTCTGACGGCCACCAGATGAATGGTTTCTCAAGTCACACACTGGTTCCCTACCAAGTGAAGTACAAAAAGAAAGTGCACAGAAATTTTATTAAATCACCATTTCATTAAAAGCAACCCAGGCCCAATGAAATGTACACTGCTGCCCTGGGTATGAGCTTCTAAAATCCACATTGAGACTAGCAACATAGAGTGAACACTTACATCACAAAATATTTGTTCTAGCATCTCATGCCCCTTCTTCACCACCCTCTCTGTGAACTACAGTGTTTTCTGGTGCCCCTTACACATAGTAACTGCCTTTCAAAGCCACACACTAGCATTCACATATGCAGAAAATTCTCAGGGGAGGGTGGTAGAATTCTCCAGTTTTCCACAACTGTCTTCCTAGAAAGGTAGTATTGCCACCACTCTAGACTACTGGGGATCGATCCCCAAACCAGGTACAATCACAGGATAATATGAATTACAATGTGACCATGCTGCTCCAGTTCCATCTTGCCAGTGCCTATTTTTAGGCATAGGCCTCACTTCTCTTTCAAAGGAAGGACAGGACAGTCATATTAGGGTTGAAATTATGAACACCCATCCAGGTATCCAGTTCCTTTTTAAAGTCAAACAGTGTACCATACATGCTTAACTTATAGAGGAAGTTTGTTCCAATCAAGGAATAGACACTGAGTGATCCATCCCTCTCTCTCTTTTGTTGTATTTATTTGTTGTAGTAGATTTAGACCTCTAGCCCTACTGTTATAGCTGGACTGCTAGATTTGTTGAGGTAGAAGAGTTCTTGGACTAATGGATCCCTTATAGCCCCATATGCAATGCACAGGTAACTCCTAACCAGCTTATATGAAATTGAATATAGAATTACAGCCTTGAATCCTATTCTGTGGCTCACATCTTTTAGAACGCTAATCTTTTTAGTTACAAATGTCTAGGGTCTTTCCAATTGCATGATATTCTTAATATGGTACGACCTAAGGAGGAGCTGTGCGTAATGATGGGTCTTAACTGATAGAGTACAAGGAAGGTAAGGACCTCTTCTGATCTGGAAGAAATATATTTTACAATGAGCTATGCAAAGTAGAAGGATTTTGTATACAATGTTTCAGCCGGATTGTGAAATGCAAGGGAACTCTCCACCCAAGTGCCCAGGTGTCTTGCAACCTTTTCATTTTAAAGTAATATATTACCTTTGATATAAGGTGGAGCTAGGGATGCATACCAAATACTACAATGTTGCATTTTTTGCCACTGAGCTTGAGCAAATTTTTAGTACACCAGCTATTGACAAGTATAAGCTCCTGCTGAAGTGTATGTATGTTAGAGGGGGACTTGATGATGACTTCAAGCTTACAATCATCCATAAAACTTCATTAACCAAAGATCATCATTTGATGAGTACTGAAAAGTAAATGCCAAGTACCTGAGGTCACAGGATGTTCACAGAGGACAGCCCCCCCAGACTGTTATTATAGGAGTGCTATCTGCAAGCCATTTGGCTATCCACTTAACCACATAAGGGGCAATTTGGAGCTCCTTCAACTTGTTTATTATATTCGCATGTAGTATGACATTGAATGCCTTCATAAGGTAAGGTCAAGATATACTGTATGGTCAGCTTGTTCACAGTCTTCAGTTTGAGTAACCCCTGCAAAGAAGTTCATAAGATTCATTGGACAGGATCTACCCTTGATAAAGCCACACTGTTATGGGTTGAGTCTGATAAGATTCTTGGTCTCGGAATCAATTAGGTCTGTTATGATACATTCCATGGCGTTGCACAGAAGATTTATTAAGCTGATCGTTCTGTAATTTCCAATGTGTGTGGTGTGACCATGTTTGTGGAGTGGTATCAATTGTTGTGGGGGTAAAGCCAGTTACTAGGCTCTGGCTGAAGTGATCAAGGACTGGATCTAACACTGCTTGCTAAATGTTATTAATTAGGTATCCAGGTATGTTTTCGGCCACCATGAAAGAGGAAGTATTTGATCTTCCTGGTGGCTTGGATTCATGAGGGATAAGTGGATTGTAATTGGTGTCTCTGAGGTGAAGTTGGCCCTAAATTTATTCACCCAGATGTTTGAAATATCCACTGGATCACAGAAGGTAGTATCATTATAAATAAACATGGGTGTTGGTTATTTTTCTGAAATAAGTAAAGAAGCTTTTGTAGTTTTCTTTGGCTTCTACATCCAATCTGTGTTTATAGGATGCTTTTATTCTTCCTCTGTCCATTTTAGCTTGTTCTCTATCTATTTGATGTTCTCCTTAATTTGTGGATCATTTGTTCTGCCATACTGGTTTAGGTGTTTTTTTTCCCATTTATCCATAGTTTATTAATCCTTGAGGATCATCATGCTGGTTTGCTTTTAGACATCCCCATTTGCTTAGATCTAGTTGGGACTACTAATTTAATACATTTGTCCAGGAGCTAGTTTCTGCAACACATACACGGATGTCCTCCAAATGCAGGAGGATGTCAAAGTCCAACAGTTTCTTCTTCTGACTTCTGGCATTAAGTAGAGACTCCCTGAAATGGTCAGGTGGTTGATTTTTGGAAGTTAGGTTGGAGGGGCATCAGATGGACCTTGTCTAAGAAAGTATAATGAGAGCTGTAAAAACTTTCACCAGTATGCAGAAGTTCTGGAACAAAAAGTACAAACAATCCTTGGCAAAGAAAGACTGGTTGTCAAGAATCTCATTCCATGCTGACGTATACGGGATCCCCACAGAATGATACCCGGTGTTAAACCAACTGTTAAAGCCAATCATCTTTTCTTTAGACCTTGACATAACTTCTGGTGATGGAAGGATCCCACTCAATAAAAGAGTCTTTCCTGTATTTGTGAAATATATGGAGAGTTCTGACATGTCTCTCTCTCTATAGCCCTCACAGTTCTGCACATCCAATCATTTATCACACCATATGCCACTACCATAACATACTAATATTTGTCTGGTTTAAGGGAAGTAATGGCCCTTATAGCACTAGTAATCTTGGCAACTGAGTGAGAGTTCACTGTCCCACTGTTTTTATCTAACCTTGTGAGTACAGAATCCATGTGCCTAATTATGGAGTCACCAATCACTAGTACAGCTTTATTTGGGTTTGAAAATTACTGTGGTATAATTGGTCTAGGATATGGTGTTTTCTGGTGATTCTCAGCTTTGTCATTAACTGGTTTTCCAGTGCTTAGTTTAAGCTGGCCTTGCACCTACACATCTGTTGTGGCTTAAGCAAGGATTTTTAATGCCTCAGCATATGACAACTTAGTGTGTATGTGCAGATTGTGACGGGTCTATATCACGACCTTGAAACGACATAACTCTGAACACCTTTTCATCGACAAATATATGTCAAACTCCCAGATAACTGAATGGCCAAGATCACCAGTTTCTTTCCCAGGGAAAGAAATCGGTAGGCCAACTGAACACAACACACCAGTACAAACATTACATAGTGGGGTGCTACATCCCACACACCCACCTAACTAAATATACCAACTCCGAGATCGCACTACAGTGTGGAAAAGGGCAAATCCACAGCGACAGCCAACTGTTTATTTTCCCTAGGTAAAAACTTGGTGATCTGGCTGTTCAGTTAACTGGGATTCGATATATATGTGTCGATGAATGGGTGCTCGGCATTATGCCATTTCGAGGTCATGATATAGACCCGATTGTGACATAGGTGAGTCATGGACACAGGATAGTTTGTGAGAGTGCGGCTTGGATTTTGACTAGGTATTTGCATCTCTCACAAACAGGCCATGGAATCAACCAAAAGGTGACAATCTGTGAGCAAAAGGTAATTCTTAAACATTTCTTGTGTATAAATTGCTGGAGCAGACAAAGTGCTATGAGGCTGGTAAAAGAGGGAAAACTATTTAGCAGGCCTTATATCTTTGTTCAAGGGTGTAAGTTGTGTCATGGAACAGTAAAATAGTAGAAGAGTGTTATGGTTCCTAGGTGAACTATTTTTCATTAAAAATAGTAAAATGATTAAAGTTTGAGCACTAAGTTAACCATATATGGTCTATACATAGTACGGCCTAGCTATAAATTAGGTTGGTTGGGCAAATAAGAAAAGATAAAAGTGTTTCAGCTCTTAGTTAAGGTATTGATTTGGAGTTAATTAACAGACTGACTGCCATATACAATGCATGTAAAAAGTGAATTAATTTAGAGTTTTTAGGATATGCGACTACTGTATGAAATCATTCTTATTAGTATTTGATAGTGACTGCTTTTAATGTTATTGTGTTAGTTCAACTACATTCCCTGAAATCATTCTATATAATATTTGGTAGTGACTGGTTGCTACTACTATAATTATTATTTTTTTTTCTGAATATGCTGTGCCTGCTTCTACTGCTTTCTTGCTGTAACAAACTACCTTGTGACTGCTCCAGCCTCCTCCATTCTCTTCTATATACCTCTGCTGTCTTGCACACATATCTTATCTTACCCCTACCTTTCATCTCACTATCCTGTTATCTCTACTGCTCTCTGTTTCCTATGACTAGACTCACATAACTCCCATCCTTCTATCCTAGTAGTTCTTTCACTAAAATTAACTTCTATTTCTTTCCCCCTCTCTATATTATGTATAATTGCATTAACCACAACAAACATTTAGATATATTCACTCCCTGCTCTCCTCCTGTTTATTTGTTTTAGGTGCAAAGCCTGTCCTGCTCACAAAACTACAAAAGCACCCTGCTAAAAACCAAGACTGTCAGCAGCCTTGCCACTGCAGATTCTTCACAGCACAGTCTTCCATTAAAGCTGCATGTATTTTTAGCTCATTACAGTGTTGCAACTGTTACTCTCCCATTCCCCATAGTCATCTGCAGCACAACACTGGGTCCAACTAGTCATTCCCAGCAATTTCTGCTCTCTTCATGTCTTTTTTCCTTAATGATCTTTATTGCAGTTACATCATGCAATATACATGGTAACCCCCCCATCACTCTGCATCCTTAGATATTTTGGCACAACTACAAAGAAAAAGTTTGCCATGCTAGAAATATATGTAAATTTGTATCCTGAATTTTGTTTATACTAACTGGCACTGATATACATCAATCACTAGATAAAGGTGAGCCAGTGGTGAAGTGAAGGAATACAAAGCAGCAACTCCAAGCAAGAAAAAAGTAGTACTCCACACCATCAACAAGCTTTAATAAAATGACAAAGCTTTCAGATATAAACTATCCTTCGTCAGTGTCTTACATAAAATAGCTATACAACAGCATTTTTAAATACAAATCAATCACATCACATGACACAGCAACCTATCAGCAACAGCACTCAAAACAGCAATTAGGTTCTTAAAATCACAGTAGCAGCAGCATATACATAAATAATACAAAATAATTTCTTCTTCACTTTTTGTTGTTTCATTTCCAAAACTGGTTTAAGTGTAACCTGATTATTTAAACCTGGATATTTATCTGCTTCCAGTCGAATAATCCATTCATATTCCTTCATATCTACACAATTAATCAAATCACCACGTCTAGCATTTGGATATATAACATGTATAACTCTGAAGTTAAATTGGTGGGTATCATCAGTTTCACTTATATGTTTGGCTAAAGAATTAGTATTTTCTAACGAATTTCAGATCTATGCTCTATTATCCTGTCTCTTAACGTTCTAACCGATTTTTCAACATAAAACCCCAAACATTTGTTACATGTAGCAAGATAGATAACAGCTGATGTATTACATGTTGCAGTATAGTGGAAACCAAATTTCCTGCCATTCACAGGATGCACAAATTCTGCTGACTTGATTTATTCTAGAACAGCAGGAACAATTGTATCAAGGGAAGGTACCCTTTTTTTTAAATTAGAGACAGTATTATTATTTAAAGAGATGCCCTTATAGCACAAAAGTTTTTTCAAGTTACTACAATTACTATAAGTAAAAATAGGTCTATCCGAAAGCCAATTTTCATGGCCCGGTATGGCCACTAGGATGTCCCAATTACTCCTAATGGCATTCCCTATTACCTTACTAGCCCTACTGTAGGTCATAAGGTACCTTAAAGGTTGTGACTGAGCCACACCCATATTAGTAGAGGTATTAGTTATCGAATTAGAAAAATAAGGTTTAGCTTTAGAGTCCCTTAACTGTAGAGACTCCCTCCTAGCTATTTCTATTTCATTCATGCTGTAACCTCTTTCAAGAAAACTACTAGTCATTTCCTGCATCTGGGTCTCACAAACCTCTTATTGGGTATTCAACCAACTGGCTCGTAGGTATTGACTTTTAAGGACACTCTTAAAGGTCCTCTTTGCATGAATACTTTATACAGATATTTATATCTACTTGCACATCTTTTATATATATATATATATATATATATATATATATATATATATATATATATATGTGTGTGTACATGTCTCCAAACCAGACTCTGTCATTCATAATTAGACATCCAGAAAATTCAAAGAACTATCAGAAAATGTTATTTCAAATTTAAGGAATACAACAGTACTATTCAAATATTCAAAGAAACGCTGTAATTCCACAACAGTACCATGCCAAACCAAAAAAATGTTGTCCACAAATTGTTTATAAGACAAAATGTTGAACGTATATGGATTATCACTTCCCTGCACATTTTTCTTTTCCCATACTCCAAGGTTCAAATTCGCATATGTATTGGCTACAGCTGTGCCAATAGCTGTTCCAGATATCTGATTGTACACTTATTTATTGAATGCAAAAATATTGTTCTCCAACACCGAATCCAATAACTCACAGATAGTCTCAATATATCTATTAGAGAGATTTCCATACTCCTGTAATATTTCCCTTACACAATCAATTCCGTAAGTATTAGGAAGCACAGTAGAAAGGGACTTTGCATCAAGCATTACCAAAAGAAACAGATCATGGGAAAGGCTGTCATACTAACTATGTAGTGGAGTTAAAAAATCACCTGTATCCTTGATGTAACTTGGTATAAATCTCAAATAGCCCTTCAAGATATCCTGTAAATATACTGATATCGGTTCCGTCATCCATCCCAGAAACTATTGGTCTCATAGGAGGTTTTTCCAGGGATTTATGTATCTTAGGGAGTCCATGCACATATTTACTTTACTTATCATAGTATCTATCTCCTTGCTACCAATGGGTTTAAACGTTTGCCTATCTAGTAACATTTCAGTCATAGACTGTAAATACTGTTCCATATCCATCACTACAATAGCACCCCCTTTGTCTGCCTCTTTCATAATTATTTTGGTATTACTCTGTAGTGATTTCAATGCTTGGGACTCCTCAACTGTCAGATTATATATTTTTTCAAAACTCCTTTTATCATAAAGGTCACGTATTTGTTTTTAACATAAATTATTAAATACACTAATAACAGGGTCACTGACAGGAATAAAAGTACTACTCCTTTTCAAGTGGCCACTCACAAAGCTACTACTATTCTTAAATATGTTCTTCAGATTCAAACCCCTTGAAAACAAATTTAAGTCAGTAATTACATTACCCATTGTGTTTTTGTAGCATATGACAGGGTGCCTAGGGAGGAGTTGTAGTATTATATGAGGAAGTCAGGAGTGTCAAAGAAGTATGTAAGAGTGGTACAGGATATGTACGAGGGTAGTGTGACAACGGTGAGGTCTGCTGTGGGAGTGACGGATGCGTTTAAGGTGGAGGTGGGGTTACATCAAGGATCTGCTCTGAGCCCTTTCTTATTTGCAATGGTAATGGGACAGGTTGACAGACGAGATCAGACAGGAGTCCCCGTGGACTATGATGTTTGCAGATGACATTGTGATCTGTAGTGAGAGTAGGGAACAGGTGGAGGAGACCCTGGAGAGATGGAGATATGCTCTAGAGAGAAGAGGAATGAAGGTCAGCAGGACTAAGAGAATATATGTGTATGAATGAGAGAGAGGATAGAGGAATGGTGAGGATGCAAGGAGTAGAGCTGGTGAAGGTGGATGAGTTTAAACACTTGGGGTCAATAGTTCAGAGTAACGGTGAGTGTGGAAGAGAGGTGAAGAAGAGAGTACAGGCAGGATGGAGTGGGTGGAGAAGAGTGTCAGGAGTGATTTGTGACAGACAAGTACCTGTAAGAGTGAAAGGGAAGGTCTACAAGAGGGTAGTGAGACCAGCTATGTTATATGGGCTGGAGACAGTGGCACTGACAAAAAGGCAGGAGTTTGAGCTGGATGTGGCAGAGTTAAAGATGTTAAGATTTGCACTGGGTGTGACAAGGGTGGACAGGATTAGGAATAAGTATATTAGAGGGTCAGCCCAGGTTGGAAGGTTTGGAGACAAAGCCAAAGAGGCAAGATTATGTTGGTTTGGATATGTGCTGAGGAGGGATGCTGAGTATATTGGGAAAAAGATGCTAAGGATGAAGCTACCAGGTTACAGGAAAAGAGGAAGGCCTAAGATAAGGTTTATGGATGTGATGAGAGAGGACATGCAGGTGGTTGGTGTGACAGAGCAAGATGCAGAGGACAAGAATAAATGGAAACAGGTGATCCGCTTTGGCGACCCCTAACGGGAACAGCCGAAAGAAGAAGAAGAAGAATTACATTACCCAAATCATCAGTTCCTGCTGGGACAAATTTGGTCCCATGTGACAACAAGGACATCTCTGCTTCAGTTAATAAATAACTAGAAAGGTTAACAACCAAGGGGCGAACTGAATTACTCTTATCCTTGTCTGAAGTCAAACTAGTCTGACCTTCCAGCTGAACATCAACTTCCATACTCGTAAATTCAGAAGGTTGGTTAGATTGATTTGAGGTATTTACATTAGTAGCCATGACTATATCATCAGTCACAGGTGATCTCATAATCAAGTTAAATCCCATTAATTCATCAATGTCAATTGACCTATTCTCACTATCAAGAGCCCCTATATTCAAAGAAGCTCCTAAAATGCTTACATTACTATTCCTACAAACAGGATCATCTAAACCAAGAGACATAGCCCCATTTGGACCATAATTTAAGCCATTTTCAAAAAAGTTTAATGGTTCATTGGGTAGGTCATTTCCTGTCAGCTGATGCTTATCAGATAAACTACTTTATTTTCAACCATAGTATTAAACCCATCCAGGGTAGTAGAAGCACAATTAGAAGCTCTCAACAATTCTATATGCTCATTGTTGTCCATATTCAGCATAGGACCCCTCAAACCATAGACCAATTCATTAGAAATATCTGGAATTATGATGGTAGAACATTTTTTTATAAGTCTCATATATAACTATTTTGCTTTAGTTCCATACATACATGATTTTCAATGCTAGCCGTTCTGAATATGAATCAGAACTCATATTTCATTCTGTTGGTACATTATTTTGAGTATTATTTAACATACCCATAGCAAATAGGTCTCCTAGGGGATCCACACAAAAAAATCTTATCACTACAAATATCTAAATCTAAATTTTGTGACATGTTAACATTCCGCTCTACAAATCCATCTCTCCCAACTCGTCAATTCAAATTAGCATTACATAGACTACTATTTGTCTCTCGACAACTTTGCGGTAAATCAGTAACACTGTTTGTATCAGACAGGCCTTCCTGAGGCTCCACATCAGCATTTCAATCAGTAAAGCCATCCAAATTTACATTTTCAAGCACAGCTGTATCTTGATCAGCGGGTGGATCATTTCTGATACCACAGCTCAAATTTATACGACCCTCTGTCCCTAGACATTGTTGTAATTGCTCTTTAAAACTACTCATACTAGAAGTAGCCATGACAGAAGAGCCTTCTAAGGACTCCAAATAAAAATTCCAGTTGATATAAACATTCTGTTCAGCAAGTGAAACAGAACGATTAAAAGCAACATTGCATGCAATGTTCCCCGCCCTCCGACAACTGTATTGTGATTCATTCATACAACTCTCCAGTGCAACATTACCAAAAGAGCCTGCTAGGGGCTCTGCATAACTATTTTGATTTGTACAAATATTTTGTTTAGAAAGTAAAACGTTATCAGTCGAATGAGTTGAAACTACTTTACATGAAATGTCCCTTGTCCTCCAACTGCTATACTGCAATTCATTCACACAGTTTTCCAGTATAGCATTAGAAGAGCCTATACAGTCCAAACCATTTCCACAGTCTAAAGGGACAGTAGTACAGTATTCTACTGAGCCAGAATTGTCTTTAGAGGAACCCCAAATGTTTTCTATTAGCGAATTAAGTTCATTAGGACAGTCAGTAAAGGGCTTACCATAATTCATTATTGTTTTGCAGTCCTGCCCTTGTTACAGGGCCATTTCTTGTTCTCCCGCTGGACCTCGAACATTGTTTCGATGTATTGCATTCCTAAACCACTAGCTTTTCTGGTAGCTGCATCCTGATGCCCTGGTTTGTCCCTTTAAAACTTTTCTTATGTTCTTGTTCTCCCGCTGGGCCTCGAACATTGTTTCGATGTATTAAATTCCCAAACCACTAGCTTTTCTGGTAGCTGCATCCTGATGCCCCGGTTTGTCCCTAAAAAAACTTTTCTTATTGTACAACTTCTTTTTCCTTCATTACAGATGGATGTGTATCCAATATAGCAGTGGCGGTGCTGCGGTAGCGTTGTTGCCTCACAGTAAGACGCTGTCCGGTTCGATTCTCAGTTAGAGCGTCTTCTGCGTGGAGACATGCATGAATGGGCATGCCTTCGTTGAAGGTTGTGCATCAGGCCTGGCAAGCTGGTACGTAAAAATCAACTGCCAATCATTAGCGGACCGGAGTTCCGCTGTGGCGACCCCTAACCGGGAAAAGCCGAAAGACACAAACAAACAGATGGATGTGTATCCAAACCGGGCCTCGCCTGAGGTTCATTCAGACGCAATGACATCGTGAGTGCATCTAAAACATCTCTGCTGGCTTCTAATTGGTTACTAGTGGACAGATCTTCCTCCTCTGCTTGTTGTGAGTTGTTTATTGGCTGGAACTCATTAAGCTCATACAAACAGCCCTGAGGAACGTTTTTGAAAGGATCAGACTGATTATTTTTTCATTTAAAGTATTTTTCGGCCCATAAAAAATATGACTGCTATTAAAGTAATTTATATCATGTTGTAGTTTTTTCTTTTAGTGGACTCCAATTGTTTATCAAAAGCATCAAATCTCCCCATCATAGCATCAAACAGGGAGATACTGTTATTGAAGGCTGATGATTCTACCAGCCGTTTTTCTAATGCATTAATTTCTGCACACAGTTCATTCTCTTTAGGCAAAAATAATCCATTCATAAGGCTCATATAGTCAAAGCTTAGATTTATATTCAGTTCCTACCACCTTTTTAGTAGCTCAGGATAGGTATTACCATAAAAGGGCATATTTAAAACTAGTAGTCCTCCTGACAGAATACCTAAGTCAAGATACGCACTGAAGCTAAACCGCAGCCATTGTAGCTTCTTAAAATTCTTAACTTTATGTTCCAGCATTTGGACATAGCAACAAAGTAATTTCTTTTAGGTCTCATCTCTGTATGACTTACTTCTTTACCAGCCATAAGGCCAGTATGTTCCAGCAGTGGATTTCCCCACAGCAGGAGACCAGTCAGAGAGCGAACCATAGGAGCATTCTCCAAAATAGCAGGCCGTGTCATGATAAGGATGTATCACTCTGACGTCCACTATTTCACCAGAAAAGAAGACAAAAATCACTAGAAAAAGGTGAGCCAGTGGTGAAGTGAAGGAATACAAAGCAGCAACTCCAAGCAAGAAAAAAGCAGTACTCTACACCGCCAAAAAGCTTTAATAAAATGACAAAGCTTTCTCATGTTTCACATGGATCCTGTGATTGTCTGACAACAACTTCAGGTCATAGTCACTAGATAATGGCATGCACTGGAAACTGGGCAAGGGGGTATACAGCATAATTTTGTTATTCTAGCCACTTTCAGAGTTTAGGCATGATGATTATAATCTGTCCCTATTACTTGTCCTTTGTCCTCCAATTTATCAGTCTTTGTCCAGGTTTCTTAAACTAGGAGGTTGAGGGCTATGGTTTCCCTCCTGGTTTGGCCGTTGGGGGTAGTGAACCACAGGTAATATTCCCACAGTTATTATTGTAAGTTTCTGGTCATTTTGGGTGCTTTTGGAGTGCACGTGTTTTACAGCATGGATAACATGGTGCTGTACAAAATGGAAGTGCACATTAATGTTGAGGCAGAGGTGGGCGCCGATCTAGACAGCGCAAGTGGAAGTATGAGACTGTCTAACAGTGCCAAACTGGTTCTGGAACAGTTCAAATCCTTTGACCATTGTACTGTCTTGTCTTGCAAGAGTTTCTTTTTGTTTACCATAATGGCAGCTTTGTTATGCACATGACATGTTTTACTTGCAAGTAAAATTTGCAGTTGTACCATTGATTAACTTATTATAATGAACAGCTGCACCTGCTTTTGGCAGACTGCTGAAACAGTTAACAGGTAAACATTAAAGATGCAAACCTTAAATTGTAATCTCTTCACATTTATGAGAACCTATTTGAGTTACATTTGTGCATTTAAGAGTTTAATGGATAAACACTGTGACTTGACAGCAAATAGGACACACAGTAGATTAACTCTGTACAATCATTTTTACTTGAATAATAGATTAAAAAAGGTGCAGTTCAAAAGCGGATTGTGTGTGCGATATTATTTGATTTTCATATTTTAAATCATTTATTTATTTCAAATTCTGCTGCTTTTAAAATCTTAATGGAAAAGTAAAATTAGTGGCAAGGAAGGTTATGCTACTGCCCTGACATCCAGTACAACAGTCTAAAAGAAGCATTCTTAAATTTCATTTCTCCATCAAATCAGTTAATTTGTTGAACATATTGTAACACAGTACCTTAATCTATATCTTTATCTCTGTGTATCAATATATATTCTTGCTGATTCTTGAGTGAAATTTTAGCAGAATTTTATTTCACTTTTTAACAAAACAAAATGTCACTTGTTTGCAAGTGTTTTTGCCAACTATTTCACAGTCAGTGATGTTTTATATATCGGATTCGGATCTCAGAATGAATACTGCTAAAATAGTGTTGTATTCCCTATTCTATAAGACATTACACTATTCTATCTTTTAAACAAAACTCTACTTTCTCAATTGTAAGCATTTCTCCCAATTATTTAGCAGGGTGTGATGTTTCCAGTGTAACAGACTAAGGATTACTGCATTACCCTATACAAAGTCAGTCATGGATAAAGAACACATACCTTTTAAATGCCAGGAACATAAATAGTTCTGAGACTATCGTTACAGCAAACAAATCAAAGACTATGATGGTGCCCAGACAATCATCCTGACGTCAAACATAAGAGGTCTCAACACATCCCTTCTGTTGCTTGATTGTAGGAAATATATCACTCACAGCCTGTCTTAAGCTACACAGTCCCAATACATACATTTTTTTTGAAACACCAAAGTTGTTTCCCTACATGTATCACAAAACTCTTCGGTGGTTGGGTCCCACTTTTTTTGAAGACTGTGTTTGAGCAGGCTTTGCTTGCTTTTTAACCTGACTTTTCACATTGGTGGTTTAGTTGTTTAGTAGGTTGAGGGGATCCTACCCTGTGGTCGCATTTTGTGGGGCCTTTTCTCCTCTTTTGTCCAGCTGGCAGGAGCATTTAAAGATGGCAGCAATCTGCAGTTGCTGTTTGCAAGTTTCCACACCTACGAGTAATGGTTATTTGCAGCTCATGTGAACTGTGAATTAATCATTGTGGAGGCAGGCATGTATGAAGAGATGCTCAAATGCCACTAATGTTAAGCAAGCTAAGGGGCAGCCGATATAACTGTCAAGTTTAGCTTCAGGGTTTGTAATTATGAAGTGTAGACATACAGCTTTATAATAGAATCAGTAGACATTTCTGTTCAAAAATTTTGAATCTCTGGTCCATCCTTCACATCTGTACTTCTGGTAAAGTGATAAGGATTGAAAGTCAGCAAATAATGACATACATTTGAGTTAATGACGTCATATCCTTCAGAAAAAAAGTGCTGACACAAATCCTGTTATTTTAGCAACTTGCTATGTTGATAAGTGCAATATTTGAATCTCTCCCTAATTTTGGTCCTTTGTCTCCTCATTGTTGTGCTGTTGAGGGTTCCCCAGAGTAGGTGGGATGGTTTGTCAGCTACAAGATGCCTTGCGACTACTGTCTGCTCATGCACAGTGAGTTGTTGACAGTCGCAGTTGCTAGGCAGACGTGGGCTGAGCATCTGTTTTTTGTCTGCACTTTTGAAGTACTGTACCAGTTTGTCATGGGAAGCTGAGGTTTATGGAGTGTGGACCATTCACACTTGGGAAGGGTGCAGAGGCTGGACTTGCTAGCAACTCAAAAAAAAGTGCAGCATTATCTTATTCTGTTAAAGTCACAAGTGAATGGCATTTGTTTGGGTACTGTGGTTGAGCGACGGGATGCCCAGATTGCTAGCTGTGTGAAATTAATTTCCATAGGGCATTGGGATGACAGCAACCTGATGCTTGACTTCTGGCCCAAAATGTCTGGACTGTAAAGATTCATTAAGTTATTTTTGGAGGATTATTATACTGGGTGCAGCAAGTTGAAGGGGTAAGTAAATGGGAGCAGAAAAGAGGGGTCTGTGTGTTTTTGTATCTTGTGAGAGCAAGTGGTGGAGTGAAGATCGTGGCCTTTCCATGGTGGTGAGTCCCGCTGCTACATGCACTTTTCCCATCTGAAACCTGTTATAAGTCTGATAATGTTATGGGGGGGGGGGTTATGGTGGGTAAAGCATTCCTGTTTACATGGATGCAGTTGCAGGCTCCATAATCTGCTGTATTCACATGAAATATGGAATTTTCCTTTACCCTGGTTACTGCATCCACTGTAGTCTTAGATGGTGGGAGATCTGTAAAGCTCTGGTCAGAAGTAGTGTTCCAGCATTTTGTTGCAGCTTGAGTGATCAGATGTTCTGGGGGAATGATCATAGCTCTCCACTTTCCATTTCTAAAATGAGGAATGTCATCTCTCATTATGTGGGACAAATCTGTAAAGGATGGTTCACTAATGGCTTTAACCAGGAAGCTCACAGGATGGTTAAAATGTGATATTTTACTTGTAAAATAAGTCTTTTGATGGAATAATATGATTCAGTTCTATTTACCATTGATATCAGTTAAACTGCCTACGATGAATGTGTGACAGACTCTTTTGGTGTGGAATTTTGAGGAACATGGAATTTTTATGACCCTAAATAAGGAATGTTCCTTGAAGCGGTGTACACTTGAGAGGTATTATGGATGTATTTTACTCCTGCTTTAAGCATATTAAATTTCTTTGCTGTGTACACATTGCTGTTAAAGTCAGTAAGTAGTGGCAAGTGCTTCCAGTCACCCCACAAGTGACTAGTAGGGTATTTCATATTATCCCTCATCACAGTTTTAGTTGCATCTTACTCCATTTGGTAACTCACTTTACATTCTATGTTTTAATAGGTGTAATTTAAACACACAGCTTCAGTTACTGCTGCTTGTGCCATAAAGACCATTTTTGCTAAGGTATATTCCCTCACTGGCTGCTGAGGAATATGGCACTGCTAAATTATTGAATGATAGGGGATGCAGGACATTGTAGCGGCTAAGTAGTTGATGAACAGGGTAGGTCCTTGGCAGCATCTAATGTTGTCATTAAGAAGTTTTGATTTATGGGAATACAGAGAATTTACAGTTTCTTCTTTTGCAGATGGGGAAGTGCAGAGTTGCATCAATCGGTGCCCTGAAGGAAGTGGCCGTAAAGTGATGGTTGCTGTTGTTTTAGACGTTCTGGCCAGGGGAGTGGTGTGCAATGACTGGTGGCCTGAATGAAGTGGATTTGAAGGGTGTTGGATTTTGATGTGGTGGATGTTCCTCCTGCTGCAGTGATACATAATTGAGGTCACAGGTAATCCTACTTTGAGGTGTTCATTAAGGTATGTCAGTCGGTGCAGTTTAGGAGAAGTGTGTGGACAGGTGAGGATGAGGTACGTCAAGGGCAAGGCAAAGCAGGTTTGGAGATTGTTCATGGTGAGTTGGATGTTGTCCACAGGTGGGGTTGAGTCACAACAACTTGACATTGGATAGGATTTTGTGGGCATGATAGTTAGGTTTAAGTTTTCCAGTGTCAAAGCTATGTAGATGGCTGCTTGGTGGCCTGTGTTACTTTAAGACTTTAGCACTGCTTTCCATTGGATTTGGCAGTAGGTTGGATTACTATTAAAATGATCTTTTAGAAAAGAAAATCTCATTTTGATCATTATTATATCTTTGGGTGGCAAAAGGACACTGCAGTTTGGGTGGTATGCAGATGGGCTTGCTTTGTTTTGAATGGGGTTGTCTCATTTAGTGCTTTGGTTGTACATTTGGCAGGTAATGACCTATGAATAATTACCAAGTTATCATTGGTAGTGGGATAAGTTAGGATGTTTAATTTACAGAGGTTGTACTATGGTATGGGTATCACTTCAGCACTGGAGAGGGATCACTGGTTAAATTTTGGCTGTTTAGGCAACTGACTGCTTCTGGGTATTTATATGATAGGGCTTTGGGAGGATAATGCCAGGGATCCAGTTTGGTTCAAAGAAGATGGAGTACACCAAATGATGTTTGGCTTTGCTCCTTTTTAATGCATGGTTAGGTTTGTTTTGGAAGGTTTTGTGGGAAATCTTTGTATGAAGGAGAAAGAACAGGCTGGTGGGCTGAGAAAAGGGACAGGCTTGTCCCTCTTCTGTTCCCCCTTCCCCCATCCATGTTGGATGTTCATTGCAATGAGTTGGGAAATGAAAGTGAGCAGGTGGACGCCACTTGACAAGTAAGTGAGCAGAGGTAATGACACCGCTTATCTGGTTGGGTTTTTAATTCAATAAGTGAGAAATGAAAGTGAGTGATGGTACACTGCTTGATAGGTAAAATGAGTGAGCGGGGTAAGGATGCTGCTTATCTGGTCAGGGTGAGAGAGGTCATGCTGCCCTAGTTAACAGTTATATCGATGTTTATGATGTGATTAATACATTAAAATATAGGTCCATAAAGTTATGTTTATGGAAGTTTAATAAAGGTCATCAAATGTCATTTGGTGTGATGTGTTTACTGAAGGGGACTGGGACGAATGAGGCTTGGTAACAAACTAATTTGTTCAGGGACATCTTCAGGTGGGAGTTTGGAAGAAATAGTAATGGGAATTAAGAAGGTAGGGGAAGAAAGCTAGTTGGGGGAGATGACAGGGTTAAATGGGAAAGTAGGATGATTGGGAGGAAATAAGGTAAATCTAGAAAGGGGCTTAACGGGATTTATGCGAGTGTAACTGGGTAAGGAATCACACTTTGGTGTGAACTTGCTACCCTCCCTCCCTGTTTCTTTAAACATTGGGGATTGTGTGGTTATTTTATAAGTTTGGGTAGGCAGAGAACAGGGGCAGGCTTGTCCCTCTTCTGTTCCCCTCTGGTGTTGGATGTCCATTTCACTGAGTTGGGAAATGAAAGTGAGCATCTGGACGCTGCTTGATAAGTAAAAGTAAGCGAGCTGAGGTAAAGACAGTGCTTATTTGGTCAGGGTGAGCAGGGTCACACTGCCCTAGTCAACAGTTATATGGATGCTACTGGTGTGATTAAAATATTGGTAAATAAGTTATGTTTATGGAAGTTTAATAAAGGTCATCATATGTCATTTAGTGTAATGTGTGTTTACTGAAATGGACTGGAACAATTCTAAATTCTGTTACTTCAAAATTTATTTCTATTTTAGTATCATCACATTCATGTAAGAGCAAGTCCAGACTCAACAGCTACAAGAATTTAAATGCTACATAAATTTTATTTTTGTTTGCATTGTACTTTTATATACATAAAACAGAATGCTTTAGCTCATGGCCGGCCTTAGGCATAGGCGAACTAGGCGACCGCCTAGGGCGCCATGCAGGCCAGCCTCGTAAAGGGTGCAATTTGTGTTTATTTATTTTAATTAATTAATTTACTTTTCTTAATGTTTCTTTCGGCTTTTCCCGGTTAGGGGTCGCCACAACGGAACTCCGGTCCACTAATGATTGGCAGAAGATTTTTACGTGCCGGCCGAGTTACCAGCCCTGAAGCACAACCTTCAATGAACGTACGCCCCTTCACGCATGTCTCCACAAGACTCTTTAGCTGAGAATTGAACGGGACGTCTGGCTGTGAGACGACAATGCTACCGCAGCACCACCACCGCATTATATTATTGCAGCTCTACTCAAGTTTAATTGATTTGAATTTTTTAGTAGCCGGATTAGTATTGCAGATACAAAGAAAAGGTTCGGATGAAGCAGTGTTCTGCTGACTGTCTGATGTGCATATTCATTTCAAGTCAGGCATTAACATTATATAATGAACCTAGTTTCTTATATGGTGGTAAGCTGTAATCAATATAATTGTCAAACTTTAAATTACCCATCTACACTGACACTCTAGTTTATTCTGTGCTATTTATTCTATAGCGGTGCAATCTGTTGATGTGATATTAAAATTAGTGACTGCTGATAAGGCTGAGATGAACAGGAGTTTAGTTTTTTTTTTTTTAGAATTAAAGTACAGGCTGAGATTCAGTGAAGGACTTCTTGATGTTAAGAACACCTTGTACAGAAATTTGAAGTTGGTTAAATAATTAACTGAAGGGATGATAATACAAGTCATACACCTTCTGCATTAGGCCACAGTTAGGAATGCTTCTTACCAGGTATTAATACGTGGGCCTAGAATGTATCCCTGTGGATTGCCAACCAAAATAGATTTAAAGAAGGATTAACATTTGCTGCTTTTGGACTGCTTGTGATTCATTTCCTATGCAGCTATGTACCCAATGAATAGGAGGCTTGCCGATTTGTTGGAAAGTTAACCTATGTAAGTAGTAGCTGACACAAAAAAGTATCAAAAGCCTTGGATAAAAACAATATTGTCATAGCTTGGTCCCCTTGGTTTCTTAACTGGTTGATTTTATCTTTCCTTCTCTGCTATGTGTTTAACTGTACCTCTAACTCTCTTACACCATCCTAATATTTATTTCCTCTAATTCTTACCACTATAGCTTATCTTCAAGTATGCTAAATAAAATAACTGCACCCCACACAGCTGCCTCAACTCCACAATTTGAAAGGATATTTCAAGTAATTTACATAACTCAGACTTTAGTAAATTAATTAAAATAAACAAACCATATGTTGAGACCGGGATATAAACAACATTGCTCTGTCTGCACAGGCATCACTGTGAACATGGAAACTGAGTTTAAAAAGATCAATTCTGATGGAGCATGGTATTATGAAATGTCTAAGTACTTTGCTTTTTCTGTATGGACGTTCTGTCTTCTGAGGCCATTTTCCTCTCCAGGTGCATGCACATTCCGCGGGCGTATGAAGGGGTATTTTTTTTTTTTTTAATATATATTTTTTGGAGTACTGGTAGTGAAATGTGCTTGCGTAGTGAAACTACCTGGAGTTCACTGGCAGAACAGTTGTAGCACTTGTTTTGACGACCTACATTTTCATATGAGAATGTGCTGCAGTCAAGAAGGAAAACCATTGAAGTTTCAAGTTTACATATATTGTGCTGTTTTTGGGAAGGGAGCTAACTAATATCAGGCATATCAAATTGGTGTGCAAGTGTTCTATAATGTCACTGCATAAGCACATAGTTTGTCTTTATGTAGCTAAAAAGATCTGCGTATGAGAGATGTATATCATACACTAAAGGTATGCATGCATGCACAGTTGTAACTTAACAGAGATGTCTCTTCCAGTTTTTTTACAGACTTGCTGTAGTAGTTTCTTAAGTGTATGCTTCTGTTGTCAGTAAAGATGGGGAAATTTTGGATAGATTCCTTTAATTGGAAAGAAGTTTAGGAAAAACTATCTTAAACTATAATCTTACAGTAGCATGTGGTTTTGTTGGAATTAATATTGGTACTGTGTGTTTGAATATTTACACCTTCAGGTTTGTTTAACTCATGTTTTTAATTTTCTGTTATTGGTGAGCTACTTCCATGTAGAAGAGTGGTTTGTGTTTGGAGCCTGCCAATTCGTGAGTATTTCTTTTCAAGAGATTTGAAAAAATTTTACATTTGGGTATCCTTCCTACAGGAGAGCAGCTTTCAATTTGCTTTTTCACATTTATCAGGTGTATGATTTTGGTAGAATGGCAGGTGTTTTTTATCATTAACATGCCATTTCAAGCTTTTCATTTTGTAGACAGCAGTGAGATTTCTTCTTGCAGTTAGTAAAATGAATAAGGGCACTTCTCTTTTGCACTTCCAGCATCCATAATCGTGTAGAGCGTAGAGTGCCACTCTTAGACTCCAAATGTAGTTAAGTTACATCCTGCTTCAATACTACACTAGTGCGAGACTCAACCTTAGTAATGCTTAGAAGCTGCTGTTAAATTCAGGTCTAGCATTAAAGCTGACAGTGCCAGCCAGTAAGCAGCAGCAGTGGGACATGAAACAGCTTAGTTTTGACTCCTGTTTCTTTTTGCTGACTACTACATTATAAGCAGTCTTGGGTCTGAGTAGAGGGATAACATGGGTTCCGAGTAGAGAGATGATAAAAGCAGCAACCAAAGAAGAGCAGTATTGCTGGAATTTAATTTTTTTCTCAAGTCTTGGTGAGCAGCTTCATGAGTTGGACCCTGGTTTTACAAAATCTCACCAAGACAACCCTGATGCATGCTATGTAATATGCAGTCTATGTATCATGGGCAGAAGCACGTTAAAAAAATAAGAAAGAACACCTGGGTGCACAAGTCCCATGTTAAAAAAAAATGCCCAATCCTGGCAGGCAGACTAATGCAAGGAGTGGAAAAAATGACAGTGTTGAATCCTCAAGACACTGAAAAATTCCTACAGTGGAGTTAGGCCATGCTCTGGGGGGGGGGGGGGTGGCCCGCCTGTTGTAGAAGGAAGTAGTAGTCCACAAAATCTGACAGGTCAGAAAATAGCCATTAAAATGATAGAGTGGATTACTGAAGATAAAAAATAAATTGTATATTGTTACTATTACGCAAAAAGTCCAGAATTCCTGGACAGAAGATACACAAAAAGATTCAAGAGAGAAATTAGAAGAAATTAAAATACCTGCACAAGATAAACTGTCAAAAGCTTCAAATGCAAATTTGTTTTCATTAGTATAACAGATTCATGAAAAACATTATATAGACCAAGAAACCTTGGACCATTTGGAAAAAGAAACTCCAGAGGAAGTGCAAAAATATAAAGAATAAAATACAGAATTTTTTGAAAGGTATAATAAAATAAATAGACATCTGAAAGAGAGAGATCTGATATGGTGTAGTATTTATGCAGAAGAGAAATCCAAATTAATCAATACAAAAAAGTAGGTCCAAAGATATTTGAAGAAAAATATAGGCAAGGTACCCAGATATAGATGGAGTGCTGATATTGCATTGTCCATATGATTGCTGATTATTTGGTGCATTATAAGGGCGATAGGGGTTCTACACTCCTGAGTATGTCCTTGTATGAATGCCTAGTGACTATGAACTTGTTGGTCATTTCGTATTGCAATATTACCAACTTACCAATTTTTTAATGCAATATAGGCAATTAATTCTTCAAGGAAAGCAGGCACTGAATTTGTTGATGAAACATTGGTATGTGAAGTTGTTTTGCCAGTAGCAACCTCTTCATTAGGTACGGATTTCTTTAATGTGGAATTCAGATGATTTTACATCTGCAGAAGTTGAGTATGGAGTAATATTGGTGGATTATATTGACAGACGTCTTGAGTGGCCTTTTATGGTTGAAAATTTCTGAAATGGGTAGTTACTGGTTCATACATTTTGTTTCATTGCTTTTTAAAAGAATGTTTATAACTTCAAATTTAAAACACTTTCTAACAAGTGGTGCTGTATTATACAAGGAATATAATTCAATGCAATCAGGAAGATGAATTAAAGAACAAATACACGGATGTATGGCCCTAAAAAATGTGTGCAAGGAGTCTGTTTTGAAAACAGCCCAAACGTAAACTTAATTCTTCACTGGCCAGATGCATTTTCTATGAATGTGGGTTTTCATGCCGTTCAATGAATATGATTTTTTCCATTTCAATGAATGTGAGTTTCAAGGGCAGAGAAGTGTACTGCTTATGCTGAGTTTTCATTGCGAGAATGTATTGTTTAGCAAATGGCTACCTGTGTTTGTGCTATTTTAGTTCAATATCTGTAATGACTGTAGAAGCAAATAACAGGACAGTATGCATGGTAACTGGTGAGAAATAACCAAATAATGGAACGCTGGAATGGCTGAAGAAGGGGCTGCTGCTGGGGGGAGGGGGTTGCTGCAGGAGCAGCTGCTCTGGGGGTCAGTCTATTACCCTACCTAGGGCCCTATTTGACCGTGATCTGGTCTCGTATTTAAAGTAGAAAATACTATGCAAAGTAGTTGTATTTAAAGATACCTTTTAATGTAGTTATTCTTCCTATGCATTTAAATATTTTAAGGAAATGACCGGAGTGGCATTCTTGGGGAGTGACCCTGTGGGTGTGGCTCAAATAGGGGTGTTTCATGACTGTGGTGTGGGTGGCACTTAAGGGGCGTCGGAGCAGTACTTCGCCTAGGGCACCATTTCGGCTAAGGCCGGCCCTGCTTTAGCTAATAATATTGTGAAAGGAATGCATTCATAGATTTATAATATCAAACCTGTTCTGTGAAAACTCCATAACAGGCACTACAATAGGACCTGTAGGGACAAGATGCAAGTAGCCATCTGAAAACATTCAAGCTTTTAGACAAAATGGGAGCTGACCTAACTGTGTCTACCAAAAGAACACTCAGCACTTAGAACTTTTACCCAAGAAAAGATTATAGTGGTTCTAATTTAGAGACCTTTATACATAAATATTCAGTTAAAAGAATTTGGTAAATCAACAGTGCATTCTGGCTTTTAAAAATATAATGCATGAACACACAATACTTTAAGAGATCACGGCATACTATGAAACGTTTCTTTCCTAAACTTATTGACAGATGTTACAGTGATATATCAAGTTTCATACATGAAAATAAGTGTGACTCCATTTGCATTCCATTTTATAGGAACAAGTCTTACTATGATAGGATAAAGGTCAACAAGAACCTGGCTGAAATAATCTTTTTTTTTCATATTAGGGTTTCTAGAACTAATGCTCACTATAAATGCCTACAAATAGAACATTTTAACAGAAGGATATTTGGAAATGTGGACTGAGCCTTTTAATTAAAAAAAAAGCTTTAGCTCAGCAGACTGCCCATGCAGTAGGATTTTTTCATTTGAGTAAGAAACAACTATGTACAAGTTTGACCTGCCTGTATATTTCAGTTATAGTGAGGTAATGATATATCAGGTTTCTTACATGGAAATGAGTGTGATTCCATTTCTATTCCTTTTTATAGCAACAGGTCTTACTACAATAGGATAAAGGTGAACAAGACCCAGAAAACCATTTCGAAACTCACTTCCAAATTTAAAGCCAAATGATTTTATATGCAGATTTCTGTAAACAATTTGGTGTATTTTACGTCATTAAAACAAATTCAGTTCTACATCCGCAAGGTCATGCACAACTTTATGCCATATGTAAAATAAAGATATTGTGTGAACTATATATTTATAAAATGATGCCTGGAAGTTTTGATCATTACATGTTTTCATTCCTGGAAATAATTCAGCCAACTTAAACATGTTGTTAGATATAGATGAACATAACTGGCAAAAATATTTAAAAGCCAATCTATTTCCATGCAAAAAGGAAGTCATTACAATTAAGCCATGGCTTACGAAAAGAGCAGTGTGGTTATAACCTTTCAGGGTGTGTGTTTGTTTAAAGTGTTTTCCTATTGGATGGATGCTTAATTCCGCTGACTGGTTAATTTACTGCTGAGTTTTAAATTCAAGTCACTGAAACTGTGACTACCTTCAGTGGTCTGGAGAAGCACCATAAATAGTAAAGCTGTTACCCCTTTATGATGTGCACCACAAATTTGGAGAATTTTAATTTAACATGTAAGACCATGTTTATTTTATGCATTACAAGTAAAGATAAGAAATATTAATTTATCAGAAATCTAACACTTTTCATGTTTTCCCACTTGGGACACTCCTGCCAATCTAGACTCCTACAAAAATGGACAGATGATGATTCCATCTATTATTATTATGACATGTCTCGCAATCATAGAATTAAAATGTTCATGCTAAAATATCATTATTTTGAATATGGAGACATTTATTTTCTCTTGTCATCATTCACATTAAGTTTTCATAGTGACCATCAATCTAATCACCTGGACATCATCACCAAAATAAGCAGAACTTATAAATAAAAGAATGTCATATAGCAAACCATCAAGGACCAATCCATTGAAGTAAATTCAGTCAAGTATGAAAGACAGGCAATTTGTTGAAGGCTTCATAACTCACAGGATTGTTCGGCCAAACTGAATTAGTTATCGTTCTTAAAAAGGGTGGATCTGTACAAAACCCAGTTTGGTGATCTAGGGTTGCTCTAACATAGAAAGCCTAACTGAATTGTCTGTTTTGTACTTCTGACTAAACTAAATGGACTTCAGTAAAACCATCTATAATTAACAGTCCTATATACTATGTAATGGATCAAATAAAAGTGGTCTGGCCTTGAATCTAGAACATTAGACAGTTGTGCCAGTGACAAACTTCTCCTATTAACCTGTATTTACACTTTTATTAATATTCATTGCTCCCTTTATATGAGAGGTGATGAAGACCTACACAGGTAGCAAATGATTGTTCACAATAAAACAGTTCAAATTAGCAACTATTCTTAAATGGAGAAAAACAGATGTGCCTATGCTATGTGACAAACTATGTAATGCACAGTAACTGCCCTCCCACTATTAATGTTCTTAGTTTGATCAAGCACAGATCTTCACAAATATCTTTTAGAAAGCATGATGCATACACATCCCCAGATGGTTTAAACAAGTAGCAGTCTATATTTGCAAAAAAAAAACATTTTGAGAGACAAATCATGCAATATATTACAAAAAGTAAATATTGTACATTAAATTAAAACTCATGTGAAGCAGCACAAAGTCAAATAAACAGCTTCTAGAAATGTATAATTAAAGGTGAACCCATACAACTGCATTTTAATAACTTTAGGAAAAAATGTGTTCATTTAATCTTGGATAGGGGCTGACCTGAATTTAAAAGCAACAGCCACTTTAATTCTTTACATTCAAAGATGTTATCATAGTCACCCTCTCTATCTTTATGGTGTTACCTAATCCACAAAAAAACATTTTTACTCCTACTAAACTTACCAGAGGTCCATAATTTGTGCATCGCTTTCTTCTTTTTAAAGTGTCTAGTACATGTCACTGAAAGCACACAATATCAATCTTCTTATTTTTATGTGTGTGTGTGTTCCTCTAATACGTCTGCCTTTTGAATGCAAAATGATCTACATACATGCAGTAGACATTATGGAATAGACTGTGGGTTCCCATCAATCAGCACCAAGAAAACAGAACTCAGTCTTTAGCATATTGCAGCCTTCTTATAATATGGTTTCAGTGGACATTTGTGTTGCTTCTATGAAAAGCTTTTAAAAGATAAGCAATTCAAAAGTGATGGCATACTTCCATATTTATAATATTTTCCAGTCTAAAAACAGTCTTATTTTCAGACAAGCTCTTTAAATTATTTTTATGAATTCATTAAATTCTCTACTACATTTCAGTAAATGCCAGTTGTAAGATATAATGGTGGAAAAGAATTTCTGTAATCTGGGACCTCTAAACTGGCCTGTTAAAATCAATTTGCTTAACATGAGACAGCTCATTATCAATTATGCAACATGTATAATGTAATTTCTTCTATTAGAAACTTCTAAAACATTCTCATTAATTTAAGTTGAATAACCTCTTCAAAAATCATTTTAACTCTTTCCATAACACCAGCAAATTCAAATTCCTCTGTGGCTAAATAGCTAACCTTCATCAACTGAGATTTGAAATCAACCTTTTTTTATTTTTTATAAAAATGAGTACATGCTATTTATACATAGTAAAAACTTTTTCTTAGCCTTCTTCTGATATAGTCTATTCCCCAAATCCATGTCATAATTTCTCATGAACAAATAGTGCCATCTAAAAATCTGCATTAATGTGCATACAAAAAATGTGCAAACTCTCACTGAAAGTAGATACAAAAAATTATATTAAAATCAAGTCTGCAGCTCCTGTGGGAATTCCTATAAAACATAAATATCATAAATGGAGTACAAATAAATATCTATATGTAAAAACTCAGAATAAATAATAACTATCATTTATTATCAGTAATAATCTATATGACTGATGAGGCCACTGAAGCTCTTGCTGCAATGCACCACCACAAGTGATGGCAATAAAATTTGTTGTACACAAGCATTAGTCTCAAAATCTAGCTCTAACAGAGTATTCATTTCTCTCTCAGTATGTCCTGATAGATTCATTACCTTCTTTGTGTCACATGTGTAAAAACGTTCTATATCAAATGTTAAAATATAGACTTTGCCCAGGATTCTGTAAACTCTGTGTAGGAATACCATTACTCCTGCACGGAGTGAATGGTGTCCATGTACTCATCTCTCTCTCTCTCTGCAGCGTACCTTAGATATTAATGAAGGCACGCTACTGAGATGGATCCACAGACATGGATACTGAATGAGTGCTAGGGGGTATGTTACAGTGCCCACACTGACAAAGGGCCATACGACACTTTATAAAATAAAACAGTGTCTGTGGACACTGAAATACTTAATGTCAAGTCAAATAAATGCAGGGGGTATGTTACAGGTACTGTCACACACACCCTGCATTGTGAAAGTGCCATGTGGCACTTTACAGTAGATAACAGTGCCCACGGACACTGAAATTAAGAATGGCAAGTGAAAGCAATACAGGGGGGTGTGACAAGTACTGTGACTCACCCCCTGCATTGTGAAAGTGCCATATGGCACTTTAAATCATAACTCGCAACTATAGATTTTCACAGAATGTCTAGATGTTTGTCTCATAGTTTTGGTCTGTCCCCATAAAATTACTGGTTTTCTGGCAAACTCTCATATCTCCTGAGGAGTATGTATGACACTGGGTAGAGGGTTGATATCATAGCCTCTTACCAAGACAAGCCATTCAGTGTCTACATTGGAAAGCATGTTTGTATTAATGTTAATTTTACATTTTTATATTAATGTTACTTTTATTTACCGATGTAGTTATTGACATTTGCAAGGAACACATGCTAGACATCAACAAATATAAACCCCATGCATTTAATGTTCATGGAAAAGGTCAAGTTTAAGCATAGCTGAGCAGTTTTGCACAGAGTGGCGTGGTGCTCAGTAATGCTTAAATGAAATATGAGGTATATACAGCAGTCTAACAGCAGATCCTCACTGGATGAATGGTTAGGGCACCGACACTTGTACATTAGGTGCAAGGATTGAATTGTGACCCTTCAGCTTTTTACACTTTATAGGGAAATGTTGTAAATGTTCTTATTTGTTTTGTATATATTACAATATGTTAACTGAGGTGGTCCAGCTTGACCAGAAGCTCATTTGCAGTGGAGACCCCAGTATAAAAGCCCCAGTTACACACAAGTGTCCAAAACTATTACAGTTACAGGAACAGATAACGTAGTTAAATGCAAACATTTAGCAGGTATTTAGTTATTTATTTATTTAACATTTGTTAACTGGGAAAGTCCGACTTAGAACAAAGCCAATTTTCAGTGGAAGCCTGGGGAGAAATTCTCCAGATCATGTCTTTGTAATGTGGGAGGAAACTGGAGCACCTAGAGGAAACCCACACAAACACAGGGAGGACATGCACACTCTGCACAGAAGGCACCCCAGCTGAGAATCAAACTGGAGAACCTCTTGCTGTGAGGTGACAATGCTACCGCTGCACCACTTCACCATCCAAATATAATAAAATAGATGCACCTAAGAATGAAGTATCATTACTGAACAATAAGTTACAAAACTTTTGTATATATCTAAGCAGTAATTAGCTTGCTATGTGAAGCTAAGGCCAGCAACAAAGTAACCAGACCTAGCAAGTCTCAAACCCAGGACCCTATACACCAAAGTCAGAGCATTGCACTAGTATGCCAAGTCAGCTGTGTGCATTTAGTGTTTATTTGAAAATATATCATGCAGTGCAGTGATGTAACATTAGGAAAAATGTATACCCCTACCAAGTACTGAACCCCAGACTCTCTGCATCAAAGTCAGAGCAATGCACCACTTGGCCAAATCAGCTGTGGATATTTAGCAGTGGTGGCTGGTGACTTCAAATCAAAGGGGGCTGCAGGAGACAGTTGAATGGGTGGGGCCAATGGGAAGGGTGTGGCCAACTAAAAAGGGGTGACACTATGATGCAGTGGGATCAATGCTGGACATGCTTACTAATTTACATGAAATAAATGCTCAGTCACTATGGCACATGCTGAATACTCTACACAGCACACATTGTTACATGTATATACAGGCTGGTTTGAAGACTTACCTCTGTGGTATGCTGCAAACAGTACTTCGTACTCTTGTTTCTGCACCTGATGAAAAGCTGCGGTCTAGTCTGGAACACATCAGGTCATACTGGATTTCTTTTCTCCCCCTTTTTCATGGAGGCTCAAAAGGGACAGTTTAAAGTTTCCCAAGCAAACACTATTCATGTGACCCCACCTGGTTCCAAATAAGTGCTTGTAGTCTTCTCTTTCAGCTGTTCTCATTAGGGTTGCCACAGCGGATCATCTGTTTCCATTTCTTCCTGTCCTCTGCATCTTGCTCTGTCACACCAACCACCTGCATGGCCTCTCTCACCACATCCATAAACTTTATCTGAGGCCTTCCTCTTTTCTTCTTCCCTGGCAGCTCCATCCTTAGCATCCTTTTCCCAATATACCTAGCATCCCTCCTCAGCACATGTCCAAACCAACCTAATCTCACCTCACTGGCATACAAATACTGTGGGTGACTTTATCACTTAATTGGCCCAATGGCTCGGGTGGGAGGCTGGCATAATGGTTAAGTTGTTTACCTTGCAGATGCAAGTTGCAGGGTTTGATTCTCACATGGGGTAATTGGCTAGACTTAAAACGGCCCATGAGGGCAGTTAGCCTAGTACTAACCTATGAGCATCATCTAAAATGGGCTCATTCCTGGTTATGCCAGCATTACTGGGACTAGCTTAATATTCAGTGCTACTGCTAACCAGTACAGATAGGGTTAAGCATCAATAAAACAGTCACAATTATCCTTGATGAAGAAGCTGTTTCTTGCAGAACTGTGAAGGCAGTGCAAAAGGAGCAGGCAGAAAATAGGGTACATAAAACAACTGGAGAGGCTGCAAAAGTACCTCACAAAGAGGATCCTAGGTCTTAAACACTTGTCCTATATGGACAGACTCAAAAAACTCCAACTATTCTCTGTCTCATATTGCCTACTTACAGTATAGCATGGTCAGCTACACATTGTAGTTTGCCCTTCCTTTCCATTGGACAGTTTTAAGATTCCATCCTAGCTCTGCCATGTACCCTGTCCATGGTCTGTTTAGCATTTGTATTCCTCTCCAAGACATGAGTAAGCTGTGACAACATATAGTGTAGGTAGCTGCTACATGGAAATTTATTTATTGCATGTGATTACTAGGAAAATCTGACTGAGCAATAAAACCTCTTTTCAGTGAGGGCCGGGGAGAAGATCCAACTAACAAATATATATATATATATACATACAGAAACAAAAGCCACACACAAATTATAAATTTATTTTATAAAGACATGCTGGTTGATTTTTTTTGCTAAACTTCTCCTAAGTATTGTATTTTTCTTTGCCCTGGCCTGTGACTTGTGCCATTGCTGAAAAGAGCCCAAGAAACACCAGTGCACTGTCTTCTTAATAAATCAACAAAATTAATTAGCATCTGGGAAAGAACTCTTTTGCTGTCATTTGTTATTGACTTGCCCCAGGACATCCCCAATGTCAACTACATTCACTGTGCCAAAGTGGCTGAAGCCACAAATTAATGCAGAACATTATGATATAATAGCAGGAGAAGATGGAATGGTACTGCAAGGTTACAGAACACGCAGAAAAGTCAAGTAAGGTAACAAGGGGAAAAACAAGGTGCAATTAAGTTCAAGTCTAAGAAAGGCACACACAATAAAAATACCTGCACTAAAACATTAAGCTATGCAGGCAAAACTAGGAGAAGATTAAGAGGAAAAAACAGGATACATATAATTAGGAAAAATAATAAGTCAGGTGAAAGGAAGCAGTGTAGGTTAGAAGGGCGGGGACTGTGATGTGATTAAGATGTTCATGGTAAGGGCAGGAGTTTCCCTCAGGGGGAAAATGGGTTCTGTAGGAGAAGAAGCTTTATGGGAATATAAGGGAGATAAAAGTGAAAGTATTTTGGTTAGTTAGATCAGAAATAACATAAAGCAATAGGAAACACAGAGGCAGGAGATGGGTAGCTGTAAAAAGGTAGGATATGGGAAGAATTAGTGGAATGGTAGCAAAAAGAAGGAGTTAATAGGAGAACAGGTACATAAAGAAATGTGGTAGGAGATGGGTAGGAAGAAAACAGGGAAGTGAAGTTATAATGTGGAGAGAAACCAGAAGATAAGGTAAACCATCTGCACCCAAAACAAAATGTATCAAGGGAATTTTCTAGTTGTGATACTTCCATGTCTAGTTTAGGCAGCAGCAAGTTATCCTTTACTTCCACGTTAGGTTAACAAAAGCAAATGTATACAACTACACAGCATTCTGGCATTGCTATAATTTTCAAGACATACAATCCCTAAAAAAGAACATCAACAGTAAGTAGAAGCAAATTGCCCACCTGATAAATCCTGAGACAATTAAGAACAACATTATACAATCTTACAAACAGAAGTCAAATGTTTCCATTGAGGGTTCTGTCACTCATCTCCATAAATATGGTTAGGTCATCATTAAATCAAATCAAGAATATTGGCTCTGTAGTGCTGGACAAAATTTGTAGTCAACAACTGACGGAACCTATGTTTACTATGTTCCCATTAAATAATCTTAAACAAACTACTCCAAAGTATGTCTCAGAAGAACTTTGACATCTGTTGTTTATATCCACAAAGGTGTACCTCAACAAGACCCTATATCATGTCCATTGAAACTTGTCTCATTGTTTTAAAATTTCAAAGCAGTCATGGTCAAGGAGCTGACTGTTCAGAGCCCATCATGATTTGTTCAAAATATCTGATATAATTACCCACAGAAGTAAGGAACTGGAACACAGAAACATGGGAACATTAATGTTACTGGCCACGTAATGACGTGGATGAGCAACTGGTTAAACAGCAGAGGTCTGTAAGTGGGTGCAAGATGCATACACTCTGAATCAGATTATGACTAGTGGCATCCTGTGAGAGCCAGCATTTGCCCCTGCTTTTTGGATCTTTGTTTTCCCTAATGCCCAGATAGTCAAACATTTCTGATTAATCAATTACCCAAATGATTGCAGGTTAGATAGCATTCTAGTATCTACTGTATCAGATTCCAGGAGTCTACAGTGTATTTCAGATAATAGCCATTGTTGTTCTGCCTGCAATACGGCTTTCAGTCACAGTGTATAAGATGCAGCATAGTATCTTTTGAGGGTGACATTATCCCTTGCAACTCCATCACTGAAAGTTATTGTTGTTTGTCTTTCGGCTTTTTTTTAGGGGTCGCCACAGTGGAACTCCGGTCCACTAATGATTGGCAGTAGATTTGTATGGTGACGAGTTGCCAGCCTGACGCCCAACCTTCAACGAAGGCATACCCATTCACGCATGTCTTTTGGAATACCACTCAACCGTGGGGAGGACATGCAGACTCCACACAGAAGGCACTCCCTGCACTTCAGCCAAGAATCAAACGGGAGAACCTCTTGCTGTGAGGCAACAATGCTACCGCGGCACCACCGCAGATAACTACATCATTGAAAGTAATTCCCTAAAAAGAAATCTGTAAACACTATTAACTGATATTCTACCCATTAACTGGAATGTTATGTCACTTATAAAGAAAGCCTTTGGACTAGCTCATACTTTACAAACATGTATTCCGAGCCATAATGGAAAACATAACTTTCCTTCTTTAGACCTCTCCTCCCTTATCTGCCTTTTAACACTGTGCAGAATTATGTGGTATCCTAACTCAATACCTCACTCACCTTGAGAAGCAACAACATTTATTGTAAAAAAAAATATGAGTGGAATCCAGATTAACAACACAGACACTCTAGCACACTAAATGAGCTGTCTCTAATAATCTTTGTCTTATATTCAAGGCCTTAACAGACTCTCTTTTCTTTAAAAATATGTGCCTTAAGCACACAGTCAGGGAGTAGAAAGTAACACACATGCATATAATTATATGCTAAAAGTGCACAGTAGTAATACAATTAAGCTTGATACGTATATTAAATAATACAGAGCTGTACATATAATCTAGTTACAAAAGGAGCTCTGCCAGTGCCACCCAGACCTCTCATAAGGAAAATCATGACTTGATAACAGAAGCATGTTGACTTCAAGTTCAGTTACACGCTTACCTCAAAAAATGACTGATGAATGATGATGACTCAATGATTAAAGGTTTGAGACTGTCTGTTTCCGACCATCACAAACAACAACAAATTAAGTAAATGCTTTTTTTTTTAAGTAGCTGCTAGCCTAGGATTCAGGAATCCAGAAATCTTTTTCCTCCCCATAGCAACTTACTAGCAAGCCAAGCACCCAAAGAAAGCTGTTTACAAGCAATCCTCCTAACTCAGATACACCCGCGTACCATACGGTAGCACTAGCAGCAACTGTAAGTAACCAAAACAAAAAGTAACTGTCCTGTCCTGCACTGCCTGCTAATACTGATTTTCAGAAAGAGAGCGAGAACCAATCAGTAGTCATCCTGCCATTCACGTCACATAAGTGACTGCGGACGTGGAAGTCCGTGCCCCTTCCACTTTACTGTGAGGTTACCGCACAGACTCCTGGGCATCACACACTGATGCAGAACTCTCCCTAGTCTGGACTGCCTTTACAGCAGTCTGAGACAGTCCAGCTTCAGAGAAAAAAAAAAAATAAAAAACCCGGAACTCGCCGAGCAATGAGCATGCGCAGTTCGAGTTCCGGGATTTTGCGAGTTAGCCGGACTCGTTTTTTTACACCAATCCAGCCAGTTTTTTTTTTTTTAATTTAAAAATGTTTTATTGTGGAAGTGTCTTTTCTTTTTCTCAACACAGCTGGGGGGGCTGCAGTCCTGCAGTCTGATGCCACGAGCCGCCCCTGATACTTAGTGTTCATTTTTAAATTATAACTTGTAGTACAATGATGTAGCATTAGGGGAACAACTACACCCCTACCAGGTATTAACTCCAGGACCCTTTCAACCAGAGTCAGAGCAACACACCACTATGACAACTAAGCTGTAGGGAATTACCCCTGTTTCTGTACATATATCATAACTCACAGTGATGTAACAATAGGGATAACATACACCTCTGCCAAATATAGAAACCTGAAACATCTGAACCAAAGCTCAGTGCAATACACCAGTAGGACATCACACCTCTGGGGAATTAGCGGTGTTTGTACCAAGATAAGCAGATTCCCAGTGACACAACTTCCACATATAATGGCATAAATGACAGCTTACTTGGTCCTCTGATGCAGACACCAACCCGGTACACAGTCAAATAAATGCTGATGGATGTACGGGATGCCTACAATATCAGGTACACCTGACAACTGCAAAGAATGTTGCAGAATGTCTGCAGGTCTGTCAACTATATATGGCATGGTTGTCATCAAATCTATTCTGTGTGCTGAAGTACTGGCAGGTCAGTACAGATTGACCTTACAAAGTCATGACAGACAGATCAGTGTCACGCCATAGACATCCAAACACATGTCCATGCCAGTCCTGTGTAACAACACAGTATGCATGCACATATATCCTGCACACCTCCCATAATAATGACTTAGTAGCTCTATCACATTCCTAGTATGTCTCACATCAGGACACCCACAGTCTGTGTTGCACAATATTTACATGCTTGTCAATACAACATAGAAATAAATGAGCCCTTCAATGTTCAGCAGAAACGGTTGCTGATAACACAACCACTGCCACTCACAGGAGCACATCAAAGGTGTGAGGGTGGGACACATATTACAAATATGTATGGTTGTCCTAAATGTCCACTACTACCCACTATATGGCACAACTACTTAACATACGTACCATAGGCTAATAACACACCTGGACTGTTATGGGTACACACACCCTGGCCATGCTGTAACACAAGAGCTGACACTGCCACCTCACTGATATATAAAGCATGCAGTCACCCAATGTCATTACACTCCCCATTAGGAGTCCTGGCAATAATCCAGCAGCTGTGGCCAGCTGCAGATGCAGCAGTCTGTCTGGCTAAGTGCTATAGACCCAACATACCTCCCAAACACCTAGAGTGGGGCATGCACAACACAACCATACAGAAAGTGTTGGTGGGGGAATTCTCACGTGACAGGGACAAGTGTCACAGTCTCCCCCTACAAACATACACAGCTGATACACCAGCATCAACTGCTGCAGCATGCACATCCAGATAGAAAGGGTGTATGACATACACATTTGCCTTTCAGCTCTCTGACCCCAACACACATTGTTAAACAGTACACTGCTACAGAATCTGAAGGTCTGTTAACAATGGGCACACATAGTGTGAAGCACTGTGGAAATAACATATCAAGCCATACATTGGACAGTATCCCTACATACCCTTTATGATGCTGTAGCTCCCACACCTTGATAATATCCTACTCACAGGTCAGGAAAAGGGGGGAGGTCTACATGAAGCTCTTAATTATAGCACTGTGTTGCCATGCCATTGGCTAATGATAACGCAACCCAGCTATTCAGGATACTAGTAGCAAGTGGGAGTCACTGATTGCTGCACAGCTAATTACCTGTTCCTGAGCATTACCTACAAAATCAAGCAGCTGCTTATGGTAAACAGCTCTGACACATCCTTCTTGAAGACAGGCTGCCATTTCCTAGGAGACGACCACTTGATTTCTTCCACAAAGAAGTACAGCAGTATACCAGGTATGCCACAAAATTACACATGGAATTGAATGCAGATGGGAGTATACAATCATGGGATATAGGAATCTCAAAAGTAGGTTTCAACAACATTTAAAGTAATGACATGTTGCTGTTATTCTGCTGTCCAGCACTTATGGCCATCACGTATGGCTCTGTCAGCACTGACATATATTATAGCTCTTGCTCCTGAGTCACCACAGCAATGGTCAGGTCACATATCACTGATACTGGAATGTCTGTTTTACAATAGTAACAGTAAGTAGTGGTCGATATAGCTGGCATATCACATCATGTACTGTCAGTGAGTCCCTCTCTCTGTCATATAGGCATAGTTCAAGGATTGTCCTGATGTCCATGAACATTCCTGATGTACTCTTCCTAGGTCCCTGTGTACTCCACAGTTGTATATCATTGCCTGACACCTATGGCTACCATACCTGGTGACTGCCTGCTGCAGGACAGCAGATCATAGGCAGTAGTACTGGGGAGACACTGGCTCAGGATCAGTGGGCACATAGGGGCCGTACAATGTAAGGGAATGATTAAAGTAGCAGATATTAATGTACCATTGATATGTTCCAGGGGTGTGACATGTAACACACACATTCCCCGAACACTGGAAACAGCCATCATGTATTGTCCAACTGCTGTGTTAGAGGTCCACATTTGTCTGGCAGGAGGTCTACATCTCTCAGGCACATGTACACATTCCCCAGACATATGGGTACAGCATATGTCATACAACTACCAGGAGAACACTCTACACCAGATATGCAGTGCCCTCTGTTATTGTGTAGTACAAGTGTTGCTGGTATGTCCTTATGCACCTGTAGTACACTCACCTATTTGTTGGAAGTAGTCCAGATGACATGCTACTGTATAGTTGCCCACAGGGTACACACAACAGTTGATGGCAGTAATGGGTGTGGACACATACCAACACATTCTGTCATAGCACCAGGCCATAAATGGTGTCACTGGTACCATATGAGGTTACGTGGCATATAGGCACTGAGCACCCATATGCCTAGGCTGGCTGTTAGCCCATGTGCATGCATGCCAGTATCTGCTACCCCAGTCCAACAGGGACACAGGTGCTATCCCATGGGTGTATGTGGAGTTAACCTTCCACTGATTTAGGTTCCGCCTGCAATGGTATTAGCAGGTAACCTGCCTCATATGGACAGGGTGACCATTCCACAGCAAGGTGTGTGTGTGTGTGTGTGTGGTACACACATCCGAGCTGCCAACAAGCACAGTTGCTGTTACATACCGGGTTGATGGCATGTGTATGTGTGTGTGTGTGTGTGTGTGTGTGTGTGTGTGTGTGTGTGTGTGTGTGTGTAAAATATACATACATATAAAATATATACAGGCAGAGACACACCCAAAGACCTATCACTATAAGGTTGCAGCTGTTGTAAGGTAATGCTGCTACATGGCCCAGGGCATACATATAGGCATGCCAACAAGGGACATGGGGTGTAAACATCCCTGTATTCCCCCCAATAAGATCCTGTTTGGTCTATAATTCCTTGTTCATCAGTCACATCGCACAGAACATGTAGCAGCTGGGGACATCAATGAGTTTCCCTACCAGGCAGGCAATGCCAGGCCCTCAAACATCTACTATAGTATGATAGTCTATAAGGCCAACATTCTACCCAGTGTCATACATAATCTCAGTGTGGCATGCAAGGCAATCACATAAGCCACAATGATGGGAATACTGCACAGGTGCAAATCATGCCCCAGTATGTTAACACACACACACACACACACACACACACACACACACACACCAACCATTTTCTACCATTGCTGGGAGTACAACCCCTACCTGGATATTTTATCTATGTTGTTACTATATACATGACGCAAGTGCCACAGAGCCTATACAGTGTAGGTGTGTCTGCCACTACTATTGAGGTAATTGTCATACGCAGGTGGTGTAAGGAGTGCCACTGTGGGTTTGACAAGCCCTAATAATGTTATAACCATCTCACCCGCACACACATGCAAACAGAGTGGGCACTTTTGTATTTAAAAGGCCTACCTATCTAGTTACTTACACTACATACCAACATAGGTATTGCACAAACAACAGTGGTACTGATTTATGAAATGTGTAACTTCGCTTATAAGGTGGATGACATCTGTAGGCCATGAGTAGGTTGCCACTGGGAGAGCTAACAGGGTGGAACAGGCACACTAAATTATATAACCATCACACAGGCATGACAGCCATGCTGCTACAGGGGATATGCATACACAAACACATACACTCACACAGTTTGCAGTATTCAGATTATAATCCCCACCTATCTAGCTGTCTGTGCTGCAGTGCTACATACCTATTGCATGTCCCATGGTGATTATCTGCTGGAGACATACCTCATAATGTCATACACCAATTAACCTGGACAAAGACTTCATTAATTGTAGGGACATTTTTCACATACCTAGCCAACTGATAGGGTAACAAGTTTTGCATCAGCATGACCTTTCAGTAGGATATGACATATGAAATGCATATGTCTGTCAATATTTCTGATGTCAACCCTCAATTATTTGACAATGATTTGATGGAAAACCCTTTTGTATGAGACATGGACCACATATAGGTGGCAAACATCTGGTCATTCTGCAATAAGTTGTACAGTGAAGTGGTACGGCCTACAGAGTTTAAAATGGTGCATCTAAGGTGGATGACATCAACAGGGCTTGTGACATAATGCCAACAATAAAGGTCAGCAGGCCTCAAAACAGTATAACCAACCTCTGCATTGATTATGCATCACTCACACACACAGACAAACACACGCACATTATATATATATATATATATATATATATATATATATATATATATATATACAGTATTACAGTTGCTAGTATTGGGATTCAAACCCCTACCAATCTAGTTGTATGTACTATAGTTTTACATATTTATCACAAGTGCTTCTAAGATGAATGACATCATCAGCCCTTAGGGCAATGGGAGTTTACTGGGTAGAACAGACCTCAAAATGGTATAACCTACAAATACACACACAGACTAAGACATACACACGGTTGCCATTACTGAGATTAGAACCCCTACCTATCTAGTTGTATGCATTATATTGGTATGTACTGATTGCAAGTGCCACAATGCTTAGATGGGTGAAGTGTGTCCAAAGGTGCTTCTAAGGTGAATGACATCAGTAACCCATGTAAAGTAGGGCAATGGAGGGGTTTCCTGGGTGGAACAGGACTCAAAATGGTTTAACCTACAAACACACACATACATACAGTTGCCATTACAGAGATTAGAACCCCTACCTATCTAATTGTATGTACTATATTGCTACATACTTATGAAAAGTGCCATGAAGCTTAGATGGCTGAAGAATGTCCAAAGGTGCTTCTAAGGTGAATGACAGCAGCCCTTGTAAAGTAGGGCAATGGGGGGGGTTTACTGGGCGGAACAGGCCTAAAAATGGTATAACCTACAAACACACACACAGATGTACAGACTCAGATGCAAGAACACACACACACACTCAGACACACAGTTTCCAATACCGAAATTAGAACCTCTACCTGTCTAGTTGTATGTACTATAGTGCTATGTACTTATCGAATGTGCCACAAAGCTTAGATGGCTGATGAGTGTCCAAAGGTGCTTCTAAGGTGAATGACATCAGCATCCCTTGTAAAGTTGACCAATATGGGGTTTACTGGGTGGAACAGGGCTCAAAATGGTATAACCTACAAATGCACTCAAAGACTCAGATGCAGACACATAGTGCACAGTTGCCAGTACCAAGATTAGAACCCCTACCTATCTAGTTGTATGTACTATAGTACTATGTACATATCACATGCGACACTAGCCTTATGCATTTGAAGAGTGTCTGCCACTGCTGTTGTGGTGGATGACATTAGTAGCTGCTGACAGATAGGCCACTATTGTGGAGGACACTGGTATCAGGGCCATTACACAGAGGCCTGTTTGGTATGTGCATACAGATGTAAGTGTAAATTATACAGAAACACACACAAGGTGGGAGATGTGAGATTACAACTCATACAGCACTACTATTACACAATGGAGCTCACCAAAGCATTTGCACATGCCACTTCTTACAATTCTTGTGCAGATGTCTCCACCAGTATATCACTGTATGGCTTTCAGGGTGTCTGTCTCTCTCACGCTGCCTCTTTCTTTCTCTCTGTCTGTGTCTATCTCTCTCCCTGTCTCTGCCTGTATATATTTTATATGTATGTATATTTTACACACACACCCACACATATATATATATATATATATATATATATATATATGTGTGTGTGTGTATGTGTGTGTGTGTGTATGTATGTATATGACACTCCACAGGTGCAGATATAGCTTATATGTGCCACATACAGATAGATGAGGGTAATCCTGTGTGATAGGGGTGGGGAGAAACAGATATGTACAAAGCTGTTTGCATACAAAGGCATATATGGGCAACACAATTCTGGAGGTGAAATTGTTATATGTAGGAGCATGCCCAGTATGATCTTCAATAGTAACAGTGGTACTCCAGCCCAGGCTTTTGTGTGCTACAGCCAATTGGCTGATGAACCTGGGCAAACAGTCCAGAAGCTCAGTGATATAATGGCTGGTAGTCATATCCAGCGGTGGGTACAGAGTGCATTGGACTAAGCAAATGTTTCCATAATATGTGTGGTATATTGTACATAGCACTGTGATTTCCTGGTATGTCAGTGGCAAAATGGTCTAGCTTAATGTGAGAAACCACTGACAGACATTTGTTTACTGACTCCATTCAGTTATTGCATCAACTTTAAATGCTTGTAAGAGCAATCTTTATGGCATGTGCTTGTTTCTGAGCCTTTGCCGCACATTTCTTAATGGCTTTGTAAAGCTTTCCTGCTGTTGGAGGTTTAGACGTATGTATGGGACTCCAACACTGACATCCATGCATTTGCCCTATGACCCTGCTGTTTGAAATTCCCTCACATAGTGCAGGAGATTTTGCTGGCACAGAGCCTACTGCATATTCTGTGGAGGGCAGAATCTGGCAGTATGTGCTTGTTGTCCCACATAGCTGTCCATTGTCTCCTGCTATCCCAGCAACCCACTCCATTCCCATGCATACATGCAGCAATACCATACATATGCTACCACAGTGTACTACACCATTCATTTACTGTTAAGAAGGGTGATTTACCTTGTGGCAGCAGCAATTGTGAGGACAATGCTTCAGGGCTGACTCAGATGCGCACAGTATGCATCCTATACACAGTAAGGTATAGGTAGTGTGATGTGTGTGGCATCCTTTTTACTGTGTGTGTGTGTGTGTGAGTTGGAGAGAGGTGTCAGTCCCAGGGTCCCCAGGGTGTCAGTGTATGTGCTATGTGTTGGCTCTTTGCCAAGGCCAGGGCAGACTGAGCATGCCTATGTCTACCTACAGGGACAGGATGAGGGGGTTCCTCCTCCGAGTCCCCCTGTGTTTGTGTTGACCTTGGCACTGGTGGGGGACTGTGTGCTCCTTCCCTGCGAGGTTCCTGCTGCACCTGTTAACACAGGATCATATTGTGTAGCATGACACATACTATGAACCTGTGTGCACATATGGCTGGAGAGCACTGCAGGGCTCCACCTGATATGTCAAGGCAGTGAAGCCATCACTTGAGCATCCCAAACACACACTCCACAGTGTTCCAAGTTTGTGCGTGTGCCTCATTATGGCATTCTTCAGTGTGTTGTGCATTTCTGATTGGTGTCATCATCCACGGTTCCAGTGCATAGCCAGCATCCCCTCGAGATGGTCGTACGGGATGTCCTACCAGGCAAATGCCTGGTACAGCTGTGAGGTGTGCCAGATTTGGGAGTCGTGATAACTGCCAGGGTTGCCAAAACACACACTGATGATAATGCCCTGGGCGTTGCACATGACCAGGCAGTTGGTGGAGTGATAGCCCTTGTGGTTGACGTAGACTGTACCATTTTCACCGGGTGGTGCTTAGATGTGGACATGGGTCCAGTCTATGGCACCCAGTACCTCTGGGTAGTTTGCTACATGGTGGAAGAGATGCATATTGCTGGTCCTCTCCTCAGGGGTGCTGGGGAAATAAATGTGCTCACTGACATGTCTTAACATGACATCCAGGAATTGGTGGAGTACCCTGGATGTGGATGCCTGTGAGATCCACATGATGTCCCCAGTAGTTCTTTGTAAAGTACCTGTAATTAGTATTCTTGAGGGTACATATACCTTTGACTCCACTGGGATGGGTTCCCCTCTGTTGGCTCTGGGTCTGAGGTGAGGGTAGCAAAGCTCAGTGAGTTGGTGAAGTATGTCCCTGTCAACCCTGTAGCACTCTAATATCTCCAACTCATGTAGCACCTGAAAGGTTACCCTGGGTCTGAACACTCTTCTCCTCCGCAGTCTGGGCTGGTTGTCAGCATCATCATCCTCAGCCTGTAGCACACAAAGATGTAGCAAAGCAACAGCAGCCCCTATCATTTTGTCAGTTAAAATTCCCAAGTGTGTACTCCAATGGTGCTGAGTATGTGGGGAAATCAGATTGAACAGTGTTTGCATACTTTATATTGGTACGCTGCAGATGCTGCCTGTGTGATTGGCTAACTATGATAAATTCCACCTGCCAGCTACATTATTGAGGGGTTTGAATGGGCCACTGTAAGTGGCAGAGGCCTTATTATGAATTTATAGTTGATTGCCTTTTGACTGCTATTTACTTTTTTTCCCATTCCCTCCAGTTTTAAGCCTTTAAAACTATTGCAGCTAGTAGGGAACATTGCTGAGTAGAAAGGGCCCTGCCTTGGACAGAAACATGCTCAGCATTTCTGAAACCAGCTAAGCAGCCTCAAACACATCCCCTTGCTTAGCTGTGTTTAGCTGGTTTCAGAAATGCTGAGCAGTTCTTAGCGGTGCACATATCCACTTAGCTGGCCTGAATAGCAAAATAGCAGCAAAGGAAGAGAACCACAGGTGCACAATCCAGTAAAATAGTTACTGGATTTTGCACCTGTGGTTCTCTTCCTTTGCTGCTATTTTGCTCTTCTGATTGGTGAAATTCTGCTTTTTCCTAGCTGGGCTGAATGCTGCTTAGAATTAAACTTCTAAGCAATGCACAAACTGGCATAGCTAAGCACCCCTAAGCATTGCTCAGTTTCCATTTGAATAAATAAATGTACTAACTGGACATTAATTACTCATTACTGACATAATATTAAGTGTATGTGTTTTATATTATATGACCTCCCCCTATGTGCTTTGATTACATTACCTTAGGGTGTGACTACTGTATGGGACACTTGTGTTTACATGGGTGAGTTCACATGATATATCCACTGATACTAGAAATTTGGACCAGCTACACTACCCTGGTTAACAAATATTAATTACTACATTATTAAATAAAATAAAATAATTTAACAATGCTTTCCCATGTAAAAGCTGAATGACCTGTCTTGGTATTTGAACCATGACTTACTGCATCCAAAGCCAGAACTCTAACCACTAAGCTAACAGAGCTGTCCAGATGTTCAGCTATGCATTTCTATATAGCTCTTTCATGATACAAAATCAGTGAAAAAATACAACCATTTTAAATATATATATATATATATATATATATATATATATATATATATATATAAAAACCTGTCATTCTAGCAACTTTCTAAGTTTCTAAGAGCAATATTTAAAAACTATCTCTATTTCTGGTCTTTTGCCCCACTTTTAGTACTGCATTTGTCTGGGCTTGTAAGCTCCAATGTGTTTACACCAAGCATGACACACCCCCTTTTCATGTCAGCTGCTTCTTCTGTCTAAACTACCACATTATAGCCCCATACACGGTTAAGTTTCTGCAGACATGGTGGCCCATTTTGCTATTCAGTAAACTTAGCTAATTTGCATACACTTAATTACCTATACCCTAGTTACAGCACTACATGAGAGCCTATGTCATTAGCAACCCCTGTTATCTGACATTGTATGAGACTACATGCTGGCCAGTATAATGGGGAATTTACTTTTAGCTTAAATAATTCCTTTTTAATTTTATATTTTGTCAGATGTCACGTAAATTAACTTTTGATTTTTCATATTTTGCATCAGTTTTACATGACAATGGCCATTGTTTTGGCTATGCCTGATGCAACTAATACATGCTTTACTTTGAGTTGTCATAGCCCTGTTTTTTTTTTATTTTGCAGCCTTGTACATGGACAGTTCCCACATGCATTTGTTATGCAGACACGGCTCCTACACTGATGCCTGTCTGCTTCCTGGATCGGTAAACACCTCATTTGCATGGTTTTCACCAGCAAATGCGGTGATTTACATTCCACAATCGCCTCAATGGTTGAACAGTGCTGGAAGGCTCATGCATGCCCCCAACTCTGTTTCCTGGATTGCAAAGGCTCCAAACTCAGTGCTTACATGGAGATTAGCTCTATGTAAGCATTACTGAATTATCCCCCATTAACATTAATGTAGTGCATGGAGCATGGTGATGACGGTCGGATATCCAGAAAAACACAAATCAGTTATGTGCTTCTATAGAGTGAGACCCAGTCTTAACAATTATTAAGTACCCCCCCCCTTAATTTGCTAAGATTGTATTTTACACTAGGCAGTTAAACCTGCCAGTACTGGTCAGCAAATGACAGTACCAAAAAAAAATGCAGATTTATTTCCACCTGCTTTCTGTGCAGGTTGTGTCCATGAGGTGGCAGTGAAAAATTACTGAATAGCTGGGTAACTACAGCACAGCTAGTAAAGGAGATGGCTAGATAGGTGCTTGGTGTGACATCTGGAAAGAGGAATGAGGACAAGGAGACCTGGTGGTGGGAAGAGGAAGTACATGAGAGTATACAGAGAAAGAGGTTGGAGAAGAAGTGGGATTGTCAGAGAGATGAAAAAAGTAGACAGAAGTATAAGGAGATGAGGTGCATGGCAAAGAGAGAGGTGGCAAAGGCTAAGTATAAGACATATGAAGAGATGTATGAAAGGTTGGACACTAAGGAGGGAGAAAATGACTTGTACCAATTGACTAGACAGAGGGACTGAGCTAGTAAAGATGTGCAGCAGGTAAGGGTGATAAAGGATAATGAGAGAAATGTACTCACAAGTGTGGAGAGTATGTTGAGCAGATGGAAAGAGTACTTTGAGGGGCTAATGAATGAAGAGAATGAGAAGGAGAGAAGGTTGGATGATGTGAAAATAGTGAATCATGAAGTGCAGTGGATTAGCAAGGAGGAAGTAAGGATAGCTATGAAGAGGATGAATAATGGAAAGGCTGTTAGTCCAGGTGATGTGGAAGGATGGAGGTGTTTAGGTGAAATGGCAGTGGAGTTTTTAACTAGATTGTTTAATGAAATCTTGGAAAGTGAGAGGATGCCTGAGGAATGGAAAAAGTGTTTTGGTACCGATTTTTAAGAATAAGGGTGATGTGCAGAGCTGTACTAACTATAGAGGGATTAAATTGATCAGTCACAGCATAAAGTTATGGGAAAGAGTAGTGGAAGCTAGGTTAAGAAGGGAGGTGATGATTAGTGATCAGCAGCATGGTTTCATGCCAGGAAAAAGCACTACAGATGTGATGTTTGCTCTGAGAGCATTGATGGAGAAGTACAGAGAAGGTCAGGAGGAGTTGCATTGTGTCTATGTGGACTTAGAAAAAGCATATGACAGGGTAACTACAGAGGAGATGTGGTATTGCATGAGGAAGTCTGGAGTGTCTGAGAAGTATGTAAGAGTGGTACAGGATATGTACAAGGGTAGTGTGACAGTGGTGAGGTCTGCAGTGGGAGTGACGGATGCGTTTAAGATGGAGGTGGGATTACATCAAGGATCAACTCTGAGCCCTTTCTTATTTGTAATGGTGATGGACAGGTTGACAGACGAGATCAGAATGGAGTCCCCATGGACTATGATGTTTGCAGATGACATTGTGATCTGTAGTGAGAGTAGGGAATAGGTGGAGGAGACCCTGGAGAGGTTGAGATATGCTCTAGAGAGAAGAGGAATGAAGGTCAGTAGGACTAAGACAGAATATATGTGTGCGAATGAGGGAGGATAGGGGAATGGTAAGGATGCAGGGAGTAGAGGTGGTGAAGGTGGATGAGTCTGAATACTTGGGATCAACAGTTCAGAATAATGGTGTGTGTGGAAGAGAGGTGAAGAAGAGAGTACAGGCACGATGGAGTGGGTGGAGAAGAATGTCAGAAGTGATTTGTGACAGACGAGTACCAGTAAAAGTGAAAGGGAAGGTCTACAAGATGGTAGTGAGACCAGTTATGTTATATGAGAATAAAAGTACCTTCCACTGCCTAAGTGCAGCTAACAAATATTTAGAAAATCAGTAAGTGAAATGTGCTGCACTTCCATGGCTTAACAACTTCCACAGCTTAACAGCAACTTTTAAAATCAATTTATTAGATGTATATAAAATATAGTAAAAGTCCCTCTGTATTCCAAACGATAAGCACTTTTGAATCTTCTTCAGATCGTGAGTGTATAGGGAAAACAAGCTGCTTTTTATATGAAGCAATTTCTGTTTCCTTAATATACGTAATTTAATTCATTGTTGTTTTTCCAATGGATAGAATGGGCGTGAACCTAATCTTGGAAAAGGTAACAGTATAGTATTACTATTAGTAGGAGTGTCTATTCCATTCATAGCTAGTCAAGCCAAACATATGATCTTATGGCCGACACACCTTCGTGTCAGCCAATGGTTGGTGGTCTAGCTTTTAACACAGGTTTTAATGGAATAATGTTATTCAGGCCAGGTATATGATCAGCCTGTAGGTTGATGATCCATTTAGTTTCTCTTATCTCAGTTTTGTTTATAATATCTCCTTTCCTTCAGTTCACAAACACTTGTTCAATAACTTTACAAGTAAGGAATGATCAGAGAAAGTATTCACATGCACATCTAATGCATTATGTGGATCTTTGTTGCGCACATCCCGTAAATGTCTGAGAACATGATTTTTGAAAGGTTGATTGATCTTTCCTACATAATATGCAGGACATAATTTACAGGTTGCTAAGTACACAACATTAGGCATATTGCATGTGGCCTTTACATTAAATGAATAACATCTTTTGATTTTGGGATGTTCAAAACAGTTACCATTATCTATATGTGGACAGGCTGAACAGTTACCACATCTAAAAGTGCCTTTTCACCCTGAAATCAACAGTTTATCAAGGTCATCTTTAGTACAAAGAAGTCTTTTCAGATTCTTTTTGTTTTTATATCCAAAAGTTGGTCTCTCACCCACAATTTCTTTCAATCGGGGATCTTGGGTTAAAATCGGCCAAAATTGTTTAATCACATTCTGAATTGTTACATTGTCTGTACTATAGGTTAGCATAACTCTCATATTACTTTGCTTTACTTTTTCCACCTTATTTCTGTGTTTTTTCTTGTATCCATTGACATCTTCTTCATTATAACCTCTAGCCTTGAGGTTTTCCTGTAGGAATTTTATTTCTTTATGTCTCACAGATTGTTGGCTGCATCTCTTTTCTATTCTCAATGCCTCATTCTGCATAATGTTTCTGGTGATGTGCCTAGGGTGCATACTACTTTTTAACAGATAATGATTTCTCCATGTGCTTTTACGATGTAACACAGTATGTATATTATTCCATTCACTTAACAGAGCTGGACATGGCAGAGTTAAATATGTTAAGATTTGCAATGGATGCGACGAGGGTGGACAGGATTAGGAATAAGTATATTAGAAGGTCAGCCCAGGTTGTAAGGTTTGGAGACAAAGCCAGAGAGGCAAGATTACGCTTGTTTGGATATGTGCTGAGGAGGGATGCAGAGTATATTGGGAAAAAGATGCTAAGGATGGAGCTGCCAGGTGACAGGAAAAGAAGAAGGCCTAAGATAAGGTTTATGGATGTGGTGAGAGAGGACATGCAGGTGGTTGGTGTGACAGAGCAAGATGCAGAGGACAGGAAGAAATGGAAACAGATGATCTGCTGTGGCGACCCCTAGCGGGAACAGTCAAAAGAAAAAAAAGAGTGTTGAAGGCCAGCAAAACAACGTAGAGCTTTTTTAAAACTTTTTAACTAGTAGTACATAGAGCAGATAACGCTCCATAGACTACAAAGAATTACAATCCAGTCTGTCAGATCATAAACCTTTATGTGTTCTCGATACAGATGCTCAGATTTACCTGTTGAGCTTACTCTCAAGGTGAATTTGTTGGCATCCTTGTCTTGAACACAAAATAAAGTGGCTATGATGGTGAACAAGCTCATAATCCTCTATACTCATCTAATGATAATTCTGCTAAAGTACATTTTTAGTATTATCATTTGTAATAATACCTGTCTATATCAGATGTGCGATAATAGGCAGCTTACTACAGCCTTAATGATTCGCTGTATGTATAAATAAATGGATTTTGTAATTCAGCCATTGTCAAACACCTTTGGCTTTAACAGATGATTTTTATCAATAAACTGAAAAGCATAGGACAGTGAATTCCAGAAAAATAGTGAACTCCTGCTTTTTCTGCTCACACATTAATGTTCAGTAACTCAAAGAGTACAGGAACAGAGAGTGTTTGAACATAAAAAGAAATATCCAGTTCCTCAGAGAGACAGAAATACATTTAAAAATATATGCTAACTGAAAAGTACTGGAATAGTGAAAGTCTGTACATAAAAATAATATACAGATCCTCAGAGATCTGCTCCCAAACTAATACATTATCAATGACTGTAATATGATTATACTTTTTGCAATATCTTTTTAGTATCTTCCATTATATGAGACACTTTATTAATATATTATTAATCTACCGCCACAATGCCCACATAATCCATGTTTATATCCTACAAGTATTATTGTACAACTATTCAGTAGTAAAAAAAAAATAGTTAAAAATTAGTCTTAGTTCATATTCACACATATTACAGCTGTAGATAAACAAGCTTGGCTTATAAAATATTGTTATAACCTAAGGTTTATCAGTTTCAGATTTGTTTATCTCATGAACAAACACAATACAATAAAGTTAAGTACTTCTACCAAAGAATCTCTCTCTGACTAGTTACAAATTGTTCTTTTTTTGGAACTGAGATTTCAGATTTGAGACAGAACTTGCCTAGAAAAGTTGAAACAACAATTCTTACCAACACTTGCCATTTCATACCAGGAGACACTGTAACAATGCCCCTCCTTTGCTTGTCCATTAGCTCTGAAGCAATACAATTCTGACTTCCCTGGATCACTGCTGCATAACTCATAGCACTTGTTGCTTTCTTGAACTTGCCTCTCATGAGACTGATGCTTGATAAAGTTTCATCAGCCTTAGAAAACATGATGGACATTATCAGCCCATGAGTGGGTTGACTCAGGAAAATCTTGTGTGACCCATTACAAGGCTCCTTAATTTCACTGCAATTAAAACTGATTCATTTCATGTACTCTTAACATCACTGCAATGTGAATTCACATCCTGCCCAGCTGTAGTACTGTTAACATGACTATTACTACTGATTTCAGTCCTAATGTCTGGCTGTAAGTCATCATAATTAGTACCATTTTTAACAAAACAATTATTGTTCGTTTTCTTTATCTCCATCTTACATGAGGAGCTCTTTTCTGAAGTCGGTTGCAACATGCCAACTAATAACTGGTATATACTGCAAGACATACAAATTCCATTGCTTTAGTTGGTGAATGTATTGGTTGTGTGCCAAGTGTTTTTGATACCATTTGTTGTTAGTGAAAGGGGTCAAACTATATTACAATCAGCCTTCCGCAGATTGATTACAATGTAATTCAGGACTTTTTTCCTTTGTAGTTGTGTGACCATGGAGTTAGTTTAAGTTCCAGGAGATGGGGGTGGGGGTGGGGGTCAAAGCCCCCATGTAAAAGCAAAGTTTTTAAATTTTTTTAACTATTGCAAATGTAATGTGTATGCTTACATTTGTGATCACTTGTTGACATTTTCTTGTTTAGATACATGTTATCTCAAATGTCAAAGCTCATTGGTGATTAATCAAAATATACACACGCATATATATATATATATATATATATATATATATATATATATATACACATACATACACACACACACACACATATATATATATATATATATATATATATATATATATATATATATATATATACGTGCACGCGTCTGTGTGTGTGTATTTATAAAAGAATATTTCAAAATAAATGTTTTTAGATAGTTTAGCATCAGAACTGTGGGTTGTGCACATATGTTTACAATTTGTATATACCTTATGAAGAAGGAAAGTTTTACAAGTCTATATTTAATTCTGACTGCAGTATTACTAGTACTATGTGGTTTGTTAAATGCAATGCATTTTATATAGGCAGAACTATGAGTAAATTACCAAACAAATCTGTAAACAATTATGTGTACAAAAATTAAAGTACTTAGATCATATCTTACATAAGCATACTTCTGTTACATTTGGACTACTGTTATGTTTTACATATTATAAATTGTTCCCTTCTATTGGAAGAGGAGATAGTGATGATTTAACTCTAGAACCAACGTCGTCTATTAAATGCATCTGCATTTACAGGCATGAAAGATATAGCACCCTGAAACCAGTGTTGAAGAACACACAATCAAGGAGAATTAATTAGTCAGTTTAATTTAAATAGGTTCCTGCAGAGCATTTTTGAAAAGTCTGAAGAAGTGCCTGCTGGCATAACTATACTACCGGTTTCCTCAATTTGCTGTGGAATACAAATATCTAGTTTTGTTGTAAAGTGTGTGGGCTTTATATATTTGTCATACCCAGAATCATATTGAGTTCATCTGTGGTATTTTATTATATTAATACATATTAACAGAGCGCTAACATTTTTACTAACATCTCCTCTCTGTTTATATTCCAGTGTCAATATGAACACACAATTCTAGTTATTGCTCCTTAGGAGTAAGTTATGGTTGCAGACAACAATGGTGACATCTAATTACTAATACCTACGTTGCTAAACAGGTTTTCTTTGCAAGAACTTTATTTATTTATTTAGTTATTTATTTACATTTTGCTGACCTTGTTAGTCCCAGTAAATCAACAGCTTCTTTTCGGGGGAGAACAAAAATGGCATTCATACTGACTAAGGGAAACTTGACCAGGACACTAGGGAACTTTTCCAGCTTTCTTATTTCTTTTTGTAATAATTGCCATGGGATATTTTACATACAGTTCAGTTTCTACTAATTTACTCATATGGGCTCATAGGTAGTTGCCAGATTTGCAGTCCAGGGAAACATTGATAAGCCTAGCCCAAATTCCTAGTTACCCCCAAGCACTCTCTGGTTAACTGACTTGCTCAAGGACACACAGTAGGCAAATGATGGATGCTGCTATCAAACCCTATGCCACAGAAAATACAGCTCACAGCTTTAACCCTCTGTGCCAACTGCCTTGATTTAACCCCTCATGCGAAGGACGTCTCACTTAGAAGTGCAGCACCCACTTATGCTGCAGTGTCAGTACTGGAAAATTTATCTCAGCTGATGTAAGAAAGGTATTCATAACCTGTTGATCTTCATGCAGCGGAGGCAACTTGTTATCTGTTGAGCTACTGAGGCTGTGAACATCTACAAATAAACTCTTTAAATCTAACATAACTCAGGAGCAGTACTTTGTAACCGAGTCATCAATGAGCTCGGAGCATATGGCAAAATATTTGGCCACTGCTATGTCATGCAAAAGTAAAAGTGAATGCAGCTCCGCACCTGAATGCTAAGTGAATAATACAAATGATCAGGCATACAACAAGGCTACAAAATAAAATCTTTAATTGCATGCATGCTTTGGTATTCATCGTGCTTTTATCAGACATATCCTACATATATATCCTACACCATTCACTACTGAGCTTTCATCAACACTTTCTCAGTAAAACCGCTGGACTTAAAGCTATTACTGAATGTGGTCTACAATATTAGGAAGATTCAGATATCCATAGCATAACATACTGTGAACATTTATGCTAGTTTAGCTTCATATCAATCTTAAATACTTAAATTTTCCCTAGATACTACATCCAGAACTAGAATTATATATATCAGATAGAGGGAAAGGGCTGAGACATTAAAGTATACTTATGTGACTGCCTCAACTCATTGGATAAAGGGGTGTAAGGCATCTTATGCTGCCTCTAACATAACATAACATAAACAGACATTAATCAACAGTACCACTGCTAGACTCCTACAGCACTGGAATGATGGAAGTGTCCCTCTCTTCTTTAAGGCTCCCTAGAAACAATGGTTCATATTGTACTCAAAAGCATTTAACTCATATTATCTTCAACTGAGTAAATATAGCCCAGTGAATTGCAATAATGATACAACTACAGTTTAATCTATTTAACTTTAGTTATAGCTGAAGGGCAGTCCTGTATCTCACTTCTCTGTAACTTTGCAGACAAACACTTTAACACATTTGCTTTTTCCTAAGGGACTTATACTACAGCTCAGGATGTCATATTTTAACAGGAAAGAAACTTTACAAAAAATATCTTTTTTTAATTGTTTGTTTTACTATACACAGTTATAATGGAATGGCTTATATCTTTTCTCATCATCATTATCTGGTTTGATATAATTCAGCCCTACTACTTCTAGTTAAAATAACCCTTCCTGTAAGGGGGTGAGGGTTAATTCCCTACGGTTAGTAAGAGTAGTATATTTTGTGCCAAGTTCTACAAAATTAAACTTTATATCAATCTGAAACTGCACTCAGGAAGCAGTCCTTATCCTGGAAGATGCTGACATCTGTGCAGTCATAGAGACCTGGTGTAAGGCTGTGGAAAGCACTCCAGCCTTTTTGGGTTACAATTCCTTCCACAGTTTCAGACCTCAAACTGAAGTTGTGAGAACTAAGGGGTGGTGTATCAATATTCATTAAAGACAAATACACCTCAAGACTGTTTAAACTGAGCAACTCCCATGAATTATTCCAGGTGCAATTAACCGTTGGTAAGACCCCTCTTCAAATCACTGCCAACTCTAGGATCTCTCCATGAACCAGGACACCCACTCAGTCTGTCTGGATCTCCTTGAGTCAATCAAGATACAACCAAATACCCTAGTTTTGGGTGGCTTTAATTACCTGTTCACTGACTGGGTTAATTATACTTGTGCTAACACTCTCGCCCAAAGGTTCCTGGACTTCATTAGCTCCCATGCCCTGGGCCAGCTGGTTGCCACCCCCTACAAGGGGCTCAAACATCCTGGATCTGGTGCTCACTAACATGGAGGATCGCTGTACAACCTTATGTGTGCTGCCCTCCCTGGTGGGGGTATGACCACAAATCCTTCTCGTTGGAGGTAACACCACCAAACTCCCCCATAGTAGCAACTAGACTGAAAAACTTCACCAAGGCCAATTACAACCTCGTACGTGACAGCATAAACAGCTTCATACTCCCTGCACCCACTGATACAGAGGTTACCTACCTATGCTGGGATATATGCTTTATACGAGAATCTATACAATTGTATTAACTCTGCTGTACCTGACAGGGCCAAAGCAAGATCCTCAAGGAAGAGCAAACCCACCTGGTGGACATCAGCCATTAACAGGCTATACAATATGAGGAAGTAATTGCTAAGAGTAGGAAGTTAAGGTCTTAAACATGGAAGCACTCCCTTCTCAACTTAAACAGGCAAATAAGACATTTTGTAAAGTCCTATAAAGTGACTTATGAATCCAAACTAGCATCCCTAGCTAAGAAAAAGCATAAGGCATTCTTTAGCTACATCTGAAACTGCAGAAGAAAAACCCAGATTTGAGCAGAACTTATAGTTAATGGTACCACCTATACAGAACTGTTAGATATAGACAAGATGCAAGCTGACAGATTCAGTACAAACTTTACTCCCCTGTCCCCGCCATGTATAACATAAAGCATCCCTACCATCTGTCCTCCACCTATTATCCCCAAGGATCAAGTCTTAAACACCCTCTCCAAGGCAAAAAACACAACCTCAGTGGGACCAGACAACATCCCTGGCTACTTTCTCATTGGAGTAAAACCGGAAATAGCAACACCGCTGGGTACCTCGTTCAACCACAACCTTACCACAGGTTTTGTCCCTGCTGAATGGAGAACAGCTACAGTCATCCCTTTGCATAAAGGGGGTGCATCCATGGACTCCAGGAACTACAGACCCATAAGCCTAAGCAGCCTTATCTGCAAGGTCATGGAGCACATCATCAAGGATCTCATCAACAAAGAAATAGGTAATCTACAAACACTCTGCCCTACTCAATTTGGCTTTGTCAAAGGTAGACTGTGCCAGTTAAACTTGGTGGACTTTTTCAAGACAGTCATTAAAGCCCTTGATGAAGGTAAAACTGTGCATACAGCCTACCTGGACTTAGCCAACGCCTTTGACACCATCACCCATTCAGACATTATTGATAAACTCACCCAGCTGGGTATCAACCCATATATTGTCAGGTGGGTTGCAAACTGGCTCACCAATAGAACTCATACATTCAGAATAGGAGACTATACCTCCTGCAGAACAGTAACCAGTAATGTACCACATGGGTCTGTTCTAAGGCCACTACTGTTCAGAATATACTTCTCCAAAGTACAGGCCAAAACTAAAGGTCTGTGGCTGACAAAGTTTGCCAATGACTGCAAACTAGGAGCAGTCATTTACTCCCCTAATGATGTCATTATCCAACAAGAAAGACTTACACAGACTAAGGACTGGTGCCAAAGTCATGGACTTACACTCAATGCAAAAAAATGCATTAAATGTTCCTACAAACTTCTCCATAAATAGCAATACCTTAAGCACGCAATCAGTTGGCTAAATAGATTGAAAGCTTTATGATTAAATTATGTGAGATCAAATCTAGTTTTTTAATAAATGACAGATTTGGTTTAGTGTAGGTATGTAGCCTTCAGAAAAGTTTAATTTATGTGTTATATTGTCTGATAAATGGGATTTACAGCTTTAAAAGTCAATAATTAGCTTGTTTTGATAAGAGGTAAGGAGGATAAGTCTACCATATGGATATTCAGTTTTAAATTTGAGTTTTGTTTATAGGTTGTAAAAAGTTAAATATATCTTTCAGTTTTAAAGAGCTAAGAAACTTCTGAAATATAAAATTCTTTCAAAAAGTGAAAGGTGTTGCTTTAAGTTTTTAAAATCCTGGCATCTTAGGAGTGGCAGTGCTTGGATGTTGCAGCGAAAATTAGTAAAATAATTATATCACATTTTGGCCCAGAGAGGTTCCCATACATGAGTGTTAGTACCCTAACTGCATTAATGATGCTATAACAGAAAACAGAAATCCTGTAATCCATGTACACCCTATTTTTCTGGAAGAGTTAGTGTATTTTAAGCTACACATACTAATTTTGGTGACCAAATTAATTTATTAAGTTTTGGAGGGTGAAAGTTAGACAAATACTTGAGAAATAAAATTTAAAAGAAGAATCAGAAAGAAATAGGGATCTTGTGAGAGTATTTACCTTAACTATAGCAACTTTTGATAAGACAGCAAGAGAGAGATATTTTATTTATTCTATCAATGTCTTTTTGGATATTAGATCACATATTAGAAGCATTATTGTGGGACATCACTGACTGATCTTGGTCAAATTAAACACCTAGAAATTTTAAGAATTTGGAGATTTCAGCAACATAATATGAACTATTTCTGAGACAGAAGAAGAATAGCAGATTGTGGAGATTTAAGACAGAAATGGAGAATTCAGAAAATGCACTGATGGTTTGAATTATTTTAGGAATACTAGAAGAGGGAAATGAAAAATAAGTAGAGATGTCATACACAAAAGCAGTGAATGGTAAAGTGACATTACAAATGCTTGGTGCCTTATAGTAAGAAATACAAATTCAAATCAAGAGGGGGTCAAATAAACATTATTTAGGATCATAAATTGGATATAAAATAATTTTTGATAAGGATATGCTTAACACTGAATATAACTGATTATGTTTGTAATGTTTCAAGTGAAAGGTCAGGGTTATTACAGATTATTTTTGACTACAATGCCGATCCACTTTGTCATCCTACTTCAATTTGATTATGAAAGGTTGAAATTAACAAACTTAACAACCTACCTCTACCTCTAATTACACATACAAATATCCAGATCACATAGTGGGGAAAGGGCAAAAATCCCATTCGCCACTGTCTAGGAATCTCCCAATAGTAATGCTGGTATCTTCTAAAACCAAGGATTTTGATTAAAAATAGCTGAAAAAAATATGATGTAATGAATGGTCAACAACACACTGAACACGTGTGTGTGTGTACATATGTATATGTATATATATATATATATATATATATATATATATATATATATGTATATGGATCTAGGACTATTGAACGAAATCTGAATCCAAAATAACCGAACGCACTTTAACGAAAGCGCTTTCACCAAAAAAGCACTTTCGTTAAAGTGCATTAGAAAAAAAAAACACTAAATCTTCTTTTATGCAGGAGGGCAAAGCCCCCCACACCCCCCTACTTTTATATTCTCACTTCGAGGTCGCACTACAGTGGGGAAAAGGGAAATTTCCCTTAACCGCAATGTAGTGCGACCGGCATGAGTATACTTATCCTAAAGTGCTGCTTCAATGAACAGCACTTTCGGTTAAGTATGTTTGGTGATTTCTGCTTCGGCAGAAAGTGCTGTCGGAGATCTGTACCAATCCCATACATATATATATATATATATATATATATATATATATATATATATATATATTCTTTAGTTATATATTGACATTTGTTAACCGGGTTTGTGCAGCTGGGTCAGAGACCCATTTTCAGTGGAGACCCGAGGAGAAAAGCTCCGGCAACAGACAGTATATTATACATAAACATTTGATTAACAATACATAAAAATTCAGTTTATAATACATAAAATATGCAGTTATCCAAGCAATTACATAGAAATTCACAGTGATAAGATAAGAAAATGACTATGGTAAATCAGATCAGAAAATATTTACACAATAGTAGTAAGACCCCATTTTTTGTTATGGTATCAATAACAGTTTTGAAGTGGTGGAGTACTCTGTATATTAACAGGTAGTGGTGGTGGTGCTGCGGTAGTGTTGTCGCCTCACAGTTAAGACGTTGTCCTGTTCGATTTTCAGCTAGAGCGTCTTCTGTGTGGAGACATGCGTGAATGGGTGTACCTTTGTTGAAGGTTGTGCTCCAGGGCCAGCAACTCGGCACGTAAAAATCTACTGCCAATCATTAGCAGACCGGAGTTCCGCTGTGGCGACTCCTAACCGGGAAAAGCTGAAAGAAAGTACAACAACAACAACATTTTAGGATAGTACAACTTGTGAGTTGTGAGTGATGAGAGTGCAAATATAGGGTGGAAGGGGTATAACATTGTAGAAGGTTAGGGTAAAGGATAGTAGTGGAGTTAAGTGGGGTCTTGACAAGTACAAGTTTTGGTGTTAAGTGAAGTCTGAGTGCTTTCTTAAAGTGTATAGGGTGTGTAATGAAGCGTGTGTGTGATGGAAGTTTATTCCAAACTTGCGATACAATGGATTTATACAGTAGTTTATCGACAGATTTCTTTGGTCGGTAGATATCCAGGAGTTGCTGGTTAGAGGTGTGGAGTGTGTGAGTGGGAGTATAGACAGCTACTGAGCAGGAGATAGAAGGGCAGGAGGATGGTTTATATATTATGGAGTGAGTAATTTGAAACTGAGACAGAAGGAGTTGTTGTGGAAGTTCAAGCCATTGAAGAGAGTTTAGTTTGAGGAATGGTGTGAGTTATAAGGGGAGTTTGTGACAAATCTTGCAATTTTGTGGTAAGTTTGTTGGAGTTTGGCCAGGGTAGTAGAGTGAATGTTAGTTAGGACTGGGGTGGGATAGAGAAGGGTGGGGAGAAGAAGAGCCTGAGCAAGGGAGAGTCTAGCATTAGAGGTCAAGAATTTACAGTTTCAATAGAGTATACCCAATGTTTGGTGATTTTTTTAATACTTTGAAGGACTATACATATATATATGTATATATATATATATATATATATATATATATATATATATATATATATATACACACACACACACACACACACACACACACACATATATATATATATATATATATATATATATATATATATATATATATATATAAATTTAAATATATGTATGGATGTGTGTGTGGTGAGGGGAGTGTATATATGTATATGTGCTTCTATACACACACACATATACAATATACATATAAATGTGTGTATGTGTTTGCTTGGGTGTGAGTATAGAGTATATTGAGATATGTATAGTGCAACAGTAAGCACCACATTCATGAGAATCAAATACACTGAAATAATCCTGATATTAACAGGCTGATATTCATATACAGATGGTCTTCTGAACTTCATTTGGATTACTGACTATATACGCAATGTATATCATTCTGTTTTCTGAATAAGATATATATTATCATTCAAATAAAATATCAGTTACTGTATGTGTGTTAAAACATGTCATTAATTACCCAGCTTTGTCTGGCACTGTGCCCTTCCAGTACTGTTGGCCTAACAGAGGTTTTATTCTACATTAATGTAATTAATGTAAAAAAAAAATCAGTGAATGCAGATAAAAATACTACTTTTCACAGCAACTGACCAGCCATAAAAACAACCCAGAAACTTTCTGTAAAACCATTATATCACTACTCCCCCCCCCCCCACCCCCGGGCTCCACATAAAATTCCCCTATCATGGACAAAACACCTACTGAAACAGCTAATACAGTCAATACCCATTTCATTGACAGCATAGCTACATTAGTCCTAGGCTTGAACTTTAGTTCCAACAACCCTGAAAAAGCCCCCCCCTTCCCCACAAACAACCATGATAAGAACACCTTACCGTCCCACAACCAATATACACCAATACCCACACTCTCTTTGCAACCAGTTCCCACTACAGTAAACGTCTATATCTATATTTTTCTTAGGAGTGGCATGGTAATATAATACTCCACATTCTACT